>NC_045963.1:53846009-54146009 GCF_010909765.2 Amblyraja radiata
AGTGGGGGGGGGGGGGGAGGAGAAGGAGTGGAGACAACTTTTAATAAGCCACAGGTACACGGCTGCGAAGCTCGGCGGACATTAAAATTACCGGTCAGTTATCCTTGCTTCTGAAAACTACTGCATTCCTTTTTTTTCCCAATGAGCCAATGAAATTCACCAGTCAGCACCGGCTACAACCTACGAGAACCTCTGAGAACCTCCAACCTCCTGGCAACCCACAAGGACCTCCTGGCGACCCACATACGGCACGAAAATTCTTGCTACTCTCTATGGCGGCTTCATTCTGGTCGCCACTAATTTTTCAACATGTTTAAAAATTTGCGGGGACCATAATGAGGCCGTGACTAGTTCCTAAAATGCGGAAACTCCTTGCAACCATGAAGGCGACTCCCCGGCAGTCGCCTAAGTGGGACAGGCCCATGATAGTACGCAATTCTTACAGAAATCTTATCGCAAATAAATAACAAATACTTACAAACCTATAGCTGGCTTGAAAGGTGATTTATAATAAACTCTAATGGGACAACCATATTTCTTTACGTTGTAAATATATTCCTAGAAATAAATAAATATTTTTTTTAAATATTGAACTTATATTTAAATCATTTTTAAACAATTGAAAATATTTAACTTTAGCTTTGTATGAAAACAAACATGCTAAGAGTTTGAAGAACTCACCAGATTTCTTTCCGAGGGCTCTTTTAAAACGGACCTAATCACAGAAAGCTTGATGTAACATACAGAAATACTTTTTTACATTTTGAAAACAAAGTACATTTTTTTCAAATGTGCAGGCATTGTGCCCTCACTAAAAGGAGTGCCAAGAACTCCACAGGTTCAGCATATTGCAGTATTGCAAATTGTGACACACAGCTGAATATGCAAGAAATTGGCTGAATATACAAGGTCATCGATTGGAATCATGTATTGTCTTTCCGCTCTCTGGTTAGCACACAACAAAAGCTTTTCACTGTACATGTGAAAATAAACTAAACTAAACAGAAATGGAAGGCCTGGTTTAATCCCCGAGTCTGCAGTCTTTAACTGAAGTGATTATTACAAAGATTGTTGAACGCAAGAAGGGTCTCGACCCGAAACGTCACCCATTCCTTCTCTCCAGAGATGCTGCCTGTTCCGCTGAGTTACTCCAGCATTTTGTGTCTATTACAAAGACACTGGTACATCTGGATATTGGAAAGAGACTCAAGGCTTTGTGTAGGTATTGCAGTCACTTTAAACAGCAAGTATAATCACCTACACCTAATCTAATTAAGACCAAGCACTTTAGAAATGGGTACATTTTTCAATTAAGGTAGAGCAGGTGATAGGAGGCAAATATATTGGTCAGAGAGAAATAAAGGATGGGAAAGAGAGTAAAAATGGATAATGTGTTTTGTGGAATAGGGAAGCTGAGATTAAAATAAAAGATTGGATAAATGAGAATATTGAAGAGCAGTAAGCTATTTTCTAAATTGGGAGAGAATTCAGAAATTGGAGGTGCAAAAGGACTTGGGAGCGCTGGTGCAGGAATCCCAAAGGTTCATTTGCAAGTTGAATTGGTAGTAAGGAAGGCAAATGTAATGTTGCCATTTATTTTTAGAGGACTAGAATACAAAAACAGGGATGTAATGCTGAAGCTTTATAAGGTGCTGGTCAGGCCGCATTTGGAGTGTTGTGAACAATTTTGGGCTCCATATCTGAGGAAGGATATGCTGCCGCAGAGGGTCCAGGGGAGGATACGAGAATGATCCCAGGAATTAATGGGTTTTGGGAATTAATTGGGATCCAATGGATCTTGGACTTTCTGACAGAGAGACTGCAGTCAGTCCGTGTTGGCAAGAACAACTCGGGCTCGATCACATTGAGCACCGGCTCCCCTCAAAGATGTGTGTTCAGTCCGCTGTTGTTCACACTGCTCACACATGACTGTACTGCCAGATTCAGGTACAATAAGATCATAACATTTGCAGATGACACAACAATGGTGGGACTCATCAGTGGAGATGATGAATCAATGTACAGGGAGTGCGACAACAACAATTTAGCATTAAACGTCGACAAAACAAAGGAGATGATTGTCGACTTCAGGAGGTCGCAGCCAAGACACACACCCGTCAACATCAGTGGCACTACGGTGGAGAGAGTGGAGAGCATAAAGTTCCTCAGAGTGCAAATTACAGACAGTCTCACCTGGTCCAGGAACAATACTGGGATTGTCAAACGGGCCCATCAGCGACTGCACTTCCTGAGGAAACTCAAACAGGCCTCACTCCCCACCAACATGCTGTTTTACCTGCTTTTATCTATTTATACTGTTTCATCAGGTACTGGATTGTTTTTACTGTTATTATGTGTGAAATGTTTAAGTTTCATGTGCGATGCTTTGGTATTCCCTGGGAAATGTCTTCTCATTTTGCACTGTACAATTGTTGCTATGTAAGATGACAATAAAGGTTGATTTGATTTGATTTGATTTAACATATGATGAGCATTTGATGGCGCTGGGCCTCTACTCTAGGATGAGGGGGACCTCATTGAAATGTACCAAATAGTGAAAGATGTGGATAGAGTGGATGTGGAGAGGATGTTTCCAATCGTGGGAGAGTCTAGGACCAGAAGTCATAGCCTCAGAATAAAAGGATGTTCCTTTAGGAAGGAGATGAGGTGTAATTTCTTTAGTCAGAGGGTGGTTTGCAGATATTAGTAGTAAGCACAAGGTAGTGATTGTGGGAGATTTCAATTTTCCACACATAGACTGGGAAACACATTCTGTAAATGGGCTGGATGGGTTGGAGTTTGTAAAATGTGTGCAGGATAGTTTTTTGCAGCAATACATAGAAGTACCTACTAGAGAAGGGGCGGTGCTGGACCTCCTGTTAGGAAATGAGACGGGTCAGGTGGCAGAGGTATGCGTTGGGGAACAGTTCGGGACCAGTGATCACAATACCATTAGTTTCAATATAATTATGGAGAGGGTCAGAACTGGACCTAGGGTTAAGGTTTTTGATTGGAGAAAGGATAGCTTTGAGGAGATGCGAAAGGATTTAAAAGGAGTAAATTGAGACAGTTTGTTTGATGGGAAAGATGTGGAAGAGAAATGGAGGACATTTAAAGGTGAAATTTTAAGAGTACAGAATCTTTATGTCCCTGTTCGGTTGAAAGGAAATAGTAAAAATTGGAAAGAGGCATGGTTTTCAAGGGAAATTGGACACTTGGGTCGGAAAAAGAGAGATATCTACAACAATTATAGGCAGCATGGAGTAAATGAGGTGCTTGAGGAGTATAAAGAATGTAAAAAGAATCTTAAGAAAGAAATTAGAAAAGTTAAAAGATATGAGGTTGCTTTGGCAAGTAAGGTGAAAGTAAATCCAAAGGGTTTCTGCAGCTATATTAATATCAAAAGGATAACGAGGGATAAAATTGGTCCATTGGAGAGAGAGTGGACAGCTATCTGCAGAGCCAAAAGAGATGGGGGAGATATTGAACAATTTCTTTTCTTCGGTATTCACCAAGGAGAAGGATATTGAATTATGTGAGGTAAGGGAAACAAGTAGAGTAGCTATGGAAACTATGAGATTCAAAGAAGAGGAAGTACTGACACTTTTGAGAAATATAAAAGTGGATAAGTCTCCAGGTCCAGACAGGATATTCCCTAGGACATTGAGGGAAGTTAGTGTAGAAATAGCAGGGGCTATGACAGAAATATTTCAAATGTCATTAGAAACGGGAATAGTGCCGGAGGATTGGCGTACTGCGCATGTTGTTCCATTGTTTAAAAAGGGGTCTAAGAGTAAACCTAGCAATTATAGACCTGTTAGTTTGACGTCAGTGGTGGGCAAATTAATGGAAAGGATACTTAGAGATAATATATATATGCATCTGGATAAACAGGGTCTGATTAGGAACAGTCAACATGGATTTGTGCCTGGAAGGTCATGTTTGACTAATCTTCTTGAATTTTTTGAAGAGGTTACTTGGGAAATTGATGAGGGTAAAGCAGTGGATGTTGTATATATGGACTTCAGTAAGGCCTTTGACAAAGTTCCTCACGGAAGGTTGGTTAAGAAGGTTCAATTGTTGGGTATTAATGGTGGAGTAGCAAGATGGATTCAACAGTGGCTGAATGGGAGATGCCAGAGAGTAATGGTGGATAGTTGTTTGTCAGGTTGGAGGCCAGTGACTAGTGGGGTGCCACAGGGATCTGTGTTGGGTCCACTGTTGTTTGTCATGTACATCAATGATCTGGATGATGGTGTGGTAAATTGGATAAGTAAGTATGCAGATGATACCAATATAGGTGGGGTTGTGGATAATGAATTAGATTCTCAGAGTCTACAGAGAGATTTATGCCAGTTGGAAGAGTGGGCTGAAAGATGGCAGATGGAGTTTAATGCTGATAAGTGTGAGGTGCTACATCTTGGCAGGACAAATCAAAATGGGACGTACATGGTAAATGGTAGGGAATTGAAGAATGCAGGTGAACAGAGGGATCTGGGAATAACTGTGCACAGTTCCCTGAAAGTGGAATCTCATGTAGATAGGGTGGTAAAGAAAGCTTTTGGTGTGCTGGCCTTTATAAATCAGAGCATTGTGTAGAAGTTGGGATGTAATGTTAAAATTGTACAAGGCATTGGTGAGGCCAATTCTGGAGTATGGTGTACAATTTTGGTCGCCTAATTATAGGAAGGATGTCAACAAAATAGAGAGAGTACAGAGGAGATTTACTAGAATGTTGCCTGGGTTTCAGCAACTAAGTTACAGAGAAAGGTTGAACAAGTTAGGGCTTTATTCTTTGGAGCGCAGAAGGTTAAGGGGGGACTTGATAGAGGTCTTTAAAATGATGAGAGGGATAAACAGAGTTGACGTGGATAAGCTTTTCCCACTGAGAGTAGGGAAGTTTCAAACAAGGGGACATGACTTGAGAATTAAGGGACAGAAGTTTAGGGGTAACATGAGGGGGAACTTCTTTACTCAGAGAGTGGTGGCTGTGTGGAATGAGCTTCCAGTGAAGGTGGTGGAGGCAGGTTCGTTTTTATCATTTAAAAATAAATTGGATAGTTATATGGACGGGAAAGGAATGGAGGGTTATGGTCTGAGCGCAGGCATATGGGACTAGGGGAGAATACCTGTTCGGCACGGACTAGAAGGGTCGAGATGGCCTGTTCCGTGCTGTAATTGTTATATGGTGGTGAATCTATGGAATTCATTGCCACAGAAGGCTGTGGAGGCAGTCAATGGCTATTTTAAGGCAGTGATAGACAGATTCTTGATGAGTACAGGCTTATGGGGAGGGCAGCAACATGGGGTTGAGAGGGAGAGATAGATCAGTCATGATTGAATGATGGAGTAGACGTGATGGGCTGAATGTCCTGATCCTGCTCCTATCACATACTAAAGAATGTGAGTGAATCTTTTCATCGAAAATCCACATTACATTTAGATTTGGTATCATGTTTAAAAGAAAATTTTAATGGGAAGATAACAAATTAAATAAGGTCAATTCATGCAATCTATGTCCCTAATAATGATAAAAATGTAAAAAGGAGTTGTCAAGCAAACCATAAAAGAACTCATACTTTCCCTTAATCATTACACAATTAAGCATATATGGCAAAATATTACATCTCACCTAGAAACTGTGACCCTTGTCAAATTTCTGAAGGCGCATTCACTGAACTTGGGTCTGAAGTAAATGGGCAGATAATAACCATTAAATAAAGGGCCAATGAAACAAAGATATAGTAACAAAAAAACGCACATGGTTCAAATAAATCAACTGACCATCTGACAAAAAGTGAGTATATTAGTGAAATTGACTAAATGTAATCGTGATTACATGTACATTTTTGCATCACTATTCTCACTACAAACTTCCTTGACTTTTTTATTCCTATCTCATTATAGGTTCTATTTTCGTCATCTTTATACATAAAACTCTCGTCTTGTCCTTTTCCGGTTTGCACAAAAACGGTACATGAAAGCGCAACGATTTTTCACCACCTTACTCGCCATTCTCCTGTGCTGCAAGTGCATCAAGTTTTATTCCGATCGGTGAAATTAGCCGGGTTGGCGACGCCCCTTCCAGCACCTGCTGTCAATCACTAGCAGCGAGAATAAAGCTGAAGGAGTGGAGTGAGGGCAGGGGCTGTGTTCGCGGGCGGGGGCTATGTTCGCGGGCGGGGGCTGTGTTCGCGGGCGGGGGCTGTGTTCGTGGGCGGCAGCGAACACCACGATGAGCCAGGAGCCGAAGAATGCAGCCGGGGCTGGGAGCTGCTGAGTGCGACAGGCTCCGGGGACGGGAGCCGCTGAGTGAGTCCAGAGCCGGGTACTGGAGCCGGTGAGTGCAGTTGCAGCTAGGGTTGCGAGCCACAGAGCCCACACACCCCCTTTTCCCCCCTCTCACACTCCTCCCTTCTCCACCCTTCCCACACCCCCCCCTTCCCCACCCCACCCACCACGCACACCCCTCCCCCCCACATACTCATTCATCCCTACCGCCACATCCCCCCTCCCCCACAAACACGCCCTCCTCCACAACCTCCCCCACGCACCACCCCCCTGCCCCCCACACATCCTCCCTCCACCACACCCCCACACACACCCTCCCCCACACATACCCCTCCCCCACACATACCCCTCCCCCACACATACCCCTCCCCCACACATACCCCTCCCCCACACACCCCCTCCCCCCACACCCCCATCCTCCACACCCCCATCCCCCACACCCCCATCCCCCACACCCTCATCCCCCACACCCTCATCCCCCACACCCCCCTCCCCCCACGCACCCCTTCCCGCCACACACCCCTCCCCCACACCCCCCCTTCTGTTGCATTGACCACCAGGGACGCCGGGGAGTTGGCTGCCCTGCCGGCAGTTATTTGTGCGTTTTTTCATTCCTTTTGTTATTTTTTAGTTTTGTTTTTAATGTTCTTCGGTTTGTTTTATATGGGGGGAGGGGGGAGGGGATCGGGGGAAACGTTTTTTCAGGTTGTGATCAATTTTTCGGATCGCGTTCTCCGGGCTCTGCGGCCTACCATCGCTGGAGCTGGAAGCCTCCTCAGACTGTCGTGAGCACCACCGCGGGGCGCGGACTTAACATCGGAGCTGATCCCTTGTCTGGGATCGCTCCCACCGCGGACTTTAACATCAAGGGCTCGCAGTCTCAGGTGAGGCCAAGTCGGGGAGCTCCAACGTCGCGGAAGGTTCGCCAGCCCCGATGCGAGGTTCGATCGTCCAGCGCGGGGGAGCTGACATCCCCTCGACGCGAGAGCGGATTGCCTCGACACGGAGGGCCCGAACGCCTCCGGCTATGGGAGTTAAGATCATCCCGTCAACAGGGGCTCATGACCCACGACCGAGGGAGAACTAAGGGAAGGACTTGAACTTTATTTCGCCTTCCATCTCAATGAGGAATGTCTAGGAGTCACTGTGGTGGATGTTCATGTTAAAATGTGTTTTTAAGGACTTCCGGTGGCGCTATGGAGTAGGAGAGACTCGCGCCAACTAGCTCCGTGAAAAAAAACGAAAAAACGGGGGGAAAAGACAGATCCTACCTGCAGAAAACGGCACCGATTGTTTTGCAATAGGCCCGTGACGTCATCAGGCGCGCGACACCGGCAGTATGTCGACTCAGCATACTCCCCCCAAGACAAAAACCGGCAAGACTAAAGAGGTAGGCCCAACTGAAGCCTCAGCCTCAGGTTTAACAGCATCCCGAGAAGACCTCAAAGAAGAAGAAAAAGACTATTATCTAAACGGTGGCAGACTAGGAAAAGGGGAGTTGCAGCGAGACCTGGGTGTCATGGTACACCAGTCATTGAAAGTGGGCATGCAGGTGCAGCAGGCAGTGAAGAAAGCGAATGGTATGTTAGCTTTCATAGCAAAAGGATTTGAGTATAGGAGCAGGGAGGTTCTACTGCAGTTGTACAGGGTCTTGGTGAGACCACACCTGGAGTATTGCGTACAGTTTTGGTCTCCAAATCTGAGGAAAGACATTATTGCCATAGAGGGAGTGCAGAGAAGGTTCACCAGACTGATTCCTGGGATGTCAGGACTGTCTTATGAAGAAAGACTGGATAGACTTGGTTTATACAAGTCTATTATTACCGCTGGGGTGTATCCGGAGGAGGCGCTGTCCTGAACGGCTGCCTGTCCTGCAGCTGTCCGTTTTTTCCCCTTCTTTTTTATTATTTTTAGTTCGTTAAGTGTACAGTCAGGGGGTCTAAATCTTTTATGTGTGGGGGGTGGTGGGGGGGAAGGGGGAAACTGCTTTTCTAAGTCCCTACCTGGTCGGAGGGGTTGCCTTCCTCCGAGCAGCGTCTTCGACCTGTCCTAGCGGCCTACCAGCGGGTCCTGGTGCGACGTTTCCCTGAGGGGACCTGGCCAGAACATCGGCTTTGGCGGCGGCGCAGAACGTCGGCGTTGGCGGCGGCGGCGCAGAACATCGGCTTTGGCGGCAGTGCAGCGCTGGAGCGCTATTGCGGAGCGGGCGATGCCTTTCCTGGGTCGCCGCGCTAGGACTCCAGTATGCTTGGTACCGCCGAGGAAAACATCGTGGAGCCGCGGTTCTGCGGAGCGGCCAGCTGCGACGTTTGAACTTACATCTCGCCGAGATCACCAGTGTGCGGAGCTCCGTCTGGCGTGGTCTGTTGGCTTGGAAGCCACAGGCTCCGGTGGGAAGGCGGCCGTTCCTGGCACCCCAAGCTGCTGGGGGTTCTCCCGACGCCGGAGTACCATCACCCGGCGAGAACATCGGGCGCCGTGGCGGCGACTGTGGAGGCCTCAATAGGCCCGACTATGGGTGGACAAGAGGATGGGGACTGGACTTTGTGCCTTCCCCCACAGTGGGAATCACTGTGGGGGGATGTTTTGATGTTGAATTTCTTTATGAATACTGTGTTGTATTTTTACTAGTGTGCTGCAAGGACATCAGAATTTCCCCTGAATAAGGGGATTAATAAAGTATTTATCTTATTTATCTATACTCTCTAGAATTTAGGAGATTGAGAGGGGATCTTATAGAAACTTACAAAATTCTTAAGGGGTTGGACAGGCTAGATGCAGGAAGATTGCTCCCGATGTTGGGGAAGTCCAGGACAAGGGGTCACAGCTTAAGGATAAGGGGGAAATCCTTTAAAACCGAGATGAGAAGAACTTTTTTCACACAGAGAGTGGTGAATCTCTGGAACTCCCTGCCACAGAGGGTAGTCGAGGCCAATTCATTGGCTATATTTAAGAGGGAGTTAGATGTGGCCCTTGTGGCTAAGGGGATCAGAGGGTATGGAGAGAAGGCAGGTACGGGATACTGAGTTGGATGATCAGCCATGATCATATTGAATGGCGGTGCAGGCTCGAAGGGCCGAATGGCCTACTCCTGCACCTAATTTCTATGTTTCTATGGAGGAACTTAAAAATCTTAGACAGAACTTTAAAGAGGAGCTGACATCTTTTAAAAAAGAAATTAAAGAACAAATTAAAGAAGATGTTACAGAGATTGTACACAAAGTCCTTGAAGACTGGAAATTAGATATGGAAAGAAATTTGACTCAAAATGTTGAAGAAGTAAATGAAAAACTGAATATGATGGAATCCAGATTTGATTCTAAACTTGAACCTATCTTCCAGACATTAAACCAACACCACAAGATTGTAAAAGAACTTGAGGAATTTGCTGAGACAAGCACCGCAACTACAAAACAACTCATCACTGAGAACCACGCCTATCAAAGTTATTGCGTCAAATAACCGAAAAATGTACAGACTTGGAGGGACGACAGAGGCGTCAGAACTTAAGAATCGTGGGCATCCAGGAAGGCAGAGAGGGGACTTGTGACCCCCATGAATTTGCTGCAGATGTACTGAAAACAATTTTGAACCTGGACCAGGCGCCATTACTTGCCCGAGCGCACAGAGTGCCGAGACGTCCCCCAAAGGTGGGCGACCCTCCAAGAATAATGATAGTAAAGGTCCAATATGACCATGTATTGGATGACATGATGAGGAAAATTGTCAAAAGCAGAAATCTTGTATATGAAGGAGACAAGATTAGCGTATTCAGAGATTATCCTGTGGAAGTTGCTAAGAAAAGAGCATTGTTCACAGAAACAAGAAGAATACTGAAGAACATAAAGAATTTGAGATATGGACTGTTATACCCCGCAACACTAAGAGTTAGTTACGAAAATAAGGAACACTTCTTCATCAAGCACACAGAAGCATTTGAATTTGCCAAGAACATCGAGGACAAGATCGAAGATTGAAAAATATTCAACACTCAACACCTACCTGGATACTGCTATCTCGCAGAGAAGATATGGAACTCTAAACTCTAAACTTTAAACCATTATATTTAAGAGTTGCCTAAAATTCGCAATAAGATTTGGGTAAATATCCTGCAACGGATATGTAATACTTACATTTTAGTACTAACTTCTAACAACTTCTAACAACTATTAATAATCATGAATACTAACTAACACTAATTATTGATAATTAGATTATTTAAGAATTAACTAAAAGTATGAAACATAAGTAAAGTGTGATTCAGATATTTTACAATGAAAAATGTATGGTGGCTCTCTCTCTGATGTTTTTGTTTTTGATTATTCTTTTATAAATGTTTATATTATACAAAACTAACATTTCAATTTGAGACTACTAATTATATCATTAATGGAATATAATCATTATTTCTTTCCCCCCCACAAATTGTTTGCATCGAATTGGAAACTTTCCTTTCAAGGAAAGTACGGAGCTAGTATTTTTATTAACCAAAAGCTACGGAAGTCCATAGATGCTTAGCCACATTAGGGTGGCTATCACTAACTGCACTAATTGTAGTTGTAGTTGCTTTTTCTTTTTACTTTCCACACTTTACTAATCCAATTTGCTATTACTTTTTTTATTTTATATCATATTATATTTTGTATTTGGAATGGAATTGCATATTTTACTTAAGGAGATATGTTCGGATGGAAAACAGACGTGACCTAAAATTCATCTACCTGATGTTCGAGTATAAGGTAGGGTTGAGTGTGCTGAATCAACTGCTCTACCACTTAATCACAAGATGCAAGACATGAATATAAAAATTGGGGGTGAGGGAATTAAATTCTGTAGTTGGAATGTTAAGGGAATTAATGAACCTATCAAGAGAGGCAAAATGTTAGCCCATTTAAAATCATTGAAAACAGATATAATATTTCTCCAGGAGACACATCTTAAAAAGGAAGCACAACACAGATTGAAAGCAAAATGGATTGCTAAAGCGTACCACTCTTCATTCTCACATAAATCTAGAGGTGTTGCAATATTAATTCGTAAAGGTATATCCTTTAAACATATATCAACGATAGAAGACACTGAAGGCAGATATATTGTAATAATAGGGGAGTTATACTTAAAAAAGGTGACTCTCCTCAATGTGTATGGACCAAATTTTGATAGCCCACTGTATTTTAAGAGAATTCTTAACAATATCCCGGAATGTACACAACAAAACTTAATAATCGGTGGAGATTTAAATTGTACATTGGATGCCTGTTTGGATAGATCATCAACTCAAAGAAAACTAAAATCTCGATCAAGTGAATTTTTAAACTCATACATTAATACTACTAATATTAAGGACGTTTGGAGAATTGAAAATCTATCGGGCCGAGAATATTCATTTTACTCACCAGTACATAAAACTTACTCAAGGATAGACTATTTTTTAGTAGATTCAAAACTTATCCCATTTACCTATAACTCGCAATATCATAACATCATAATCTCAGACTACGCTCCACTAACATTTATGATCAAACTAAACGGAATGGTAGAGACACAGTCACAATGGAGATTTAATCCCCAAATCTTAAAAGATAAGTTATGTAATGAACACCTAATAAAACAGATTAAAATGTTTTTTGAGGCTAACGATAGCCCTGAAATCTCTGCTTCCCTTCTTTGGGAAACATTTAAAGCATTTGTACGTGGAGCATTAATTTCTTCCCAATCATTTTGTAATAAAGAGAATAGGGCCAAACAACAGAAACTGGAAATGGAAATAAAGCAATTAGACACAGAAAATGCAGCAGCACCATCCATGATAAAACACAATAAAATTGCAGTACTGAAATATAAATTAAACAAGATATATTCAGACCAAGTTATAAAACTTTATCAACATACAAAACAATTAAATTTTGAATTTGGTGATAAACCACAAAAACTACTAGCGCGTCAACTTCGTAAATTGGATGGGGAAAAAACAATATACAAAATTAGAACAGACAAGGGAGAAACATTAACACTGCCTAAAGATATTAATTATAGATTTCTACAATACTACCAAAAATTGTATTCATCTAAAATAACAGAACAATCAACGGGAATGGAAACATTTTTACAGAATTGTAAGTTTGCCGGTCTAGATCAGAAAGAGAGAGAATTACTAGGGGCTGAAATTACGATAAAAGACATCGAAGAGTCAATCAAATCTTTAAAAAACGGAAAGGCTGCAGGCCCCGATGGTCTAAATTCTGAATTTTATTAAAAAAATTATGATTTGCTTTCCCCACGCCTACAGACAATGTACAAATATGCCTACACTCAACAGAAACTCCCAGAAACTCTAAATGAATCTACAATCATACTCATACCAAAAACGGACAAGGATCTTGAAGACCCAGGTTCATACAGAGCTACAGCCCTCTTAAATACTGATCAGAAAATATTAACTAAAATTTTATCTAATAGATTGAGCTTAGTGATCAGTAAATTAATACATCCCGACCAAACAGGGTTTATCCCAAAACGTTATTCATTTTATAATCTGAGAAGATTATTTAATATTATATACTCCAATAGAATTCCTAATGCAGATCTAGCAATTATTTTGTTAGATGCTGAAAAAGCATTTGACCAGGTAGAATGGCCATATTTATTTTCGGTGATGGAAAATTTTCAAATAGGAGAGAAGTACTGTACATGGGTTAAATTGTTATATTCTAATTCAACAGCCAGAATATTAACAAACAAAATGTTATCAACTAAATTTAATCTCTCTAGAGGCTGTAGACAAGGATGTTCACTATCCCCACTATTATTTGCTCTTGCAATCGAACCCCTAGCAGAAAGCGTTAGAAACCATCCAGGAATATATGGATACAATACTAGAGACACAAGGAATAACATTTCCTTATATGCAGATGATGTACTAATATATATTACAAAGTTAGAAACTAGTATTCCAAACTTATTAAATCTAATAACTCAATTTGGTCAGTTTTCGGGATATAGAATTAATTGGAATAAAAGTGAAATCATGCCAATAACAAAATTCAATTTACATACAATACAACAATCCCCTTTTAAAATAGTTAAAGATAAATTTAAATACTTAGGAATCTATGTAACTAAGACATATACCTCTTTATTTAAACTAAATTTCCCACCCTTACTGAATAAACTACATAAGAATATTCAATACTGGAAAACACTCCCCATTTCTATGCTTGGGAGAATTAATGTTATAAAAATGATTTTTTTACCGCAACTGCTGTACCTATTTCAATTAATTCCGATATATATTCCAAAAACTTTTTTCAAAAAAGTCGACTCCATTGTTACAAGTTTTGTCTGGGATTATAAGAATCATAGAATAAGTAAAAAACATTTATGTAAGTCAAAGATAAATGGAGGTTTGACCTTGCCAAATTTCTTATTTTATTTTTGGGCAGTCCATATTAAAAACATGAATTTCTGGCTGGAAGAAATGGATCGACAACCAGATTGGTTAATGATGGAAAAGGAAGACTGTCTACCTTTTGAAATAGGTCCGATGATATTTGCCCCCACAAAACTGCACAAAAAAACCTATAAAGAAAACCCCATAATACATAGTGGAATACGAATTTGGAAACAAATAAAAAAAGATTTAAAATTGAATAATATACCACTATGCCTTCCCATTGTAAATAATCCTTCATTCAAATCATCCTTTATGGACAAAGGTTTCACACAATGGAAAAATTATGGAATCAAAAATATTGGACATCTTTATGGGAAAGGCACTTTTCTTTCATTTCAAGAGTTACAACAGAATTATGGACTGCACTCAAATAATTTCTTCAGATATCTACAAATTAGAGATTATGTTAAATCTAATACACAAGTCTACAGGAGTAGGGAATCAGAAATTCTTGATGAATGTTTGAACAAGCATCCTAATACTGAAAAACTAATAGCTTATATTTATAACACCCTACTAAACAACGAGGTACCACCGACCGAACCATATAGATACAAATGGGAAAATGAAATAGGTCACCCTATAACGAAAGATATGTGGGACGAAAGTTTACAACAAATACATCAATGTTCATTAAATGCCAGACATACTTTAATACAATTCAAGGTCTTACATAGACTACACTACTCTAAAATAAAACTAAATAGAATCTTCCCACAAATCTCTCCTATTTGTGATAAATGTCTACATATAGAGGCTAATTTAACACATACGTTTCCAAACTGTATAAAACTTAAACATTTCTGGACTGATATTTTTGAAATAATTTCAGAAGTTATTAATACAAAACTGGACCCAAACACAAAATTAATAATACTTGGAATATCAGAACAAAGTTTAACACTCACAACAAACCAAAGAAATTTCCTCGACTACAGTATAATAATCGGGAAAAAATTAATATTAAAATTTTGGAAAGGCCCTACAACCCCCACAATTAATATGTGGATTACGGAAATGTCGGAGACCCTATACTTAGAAAGAATTAGACTTGTCTTAATGGACAAACAAGATATTTTCGATAAAATCTGGGCTCCATTCATCAACTATCTGAAGGGATAGATTGGCACAGCACGAGGACCCAGCTGAAACTTGAACTCAGGATCAGATGAAAAGCTATACTTTATAATCTACGAACCTATCTCCATTGACGTATTACAGGTAACCCATTCCACCTCTGTTTTTCTGTTTTCTTTAATTTGTTACTTTCTACCCTCTCTTTCTCTCTTTCTATAAAAAATAAAAACACTAGAAGCAGAAGTAATTGATAATTGAAAATTTTAATAATGTATGACTGATGTATATGAAAAGTCTTTTTACTATAATATGTAACTATACTTTATAATATGTCTACTTCTAATAAAAATAATTTAAAAAAAATAATTTAAAAAAATAAAATTTAAATAAAATGTGTTTTTGAAGATCTATTACTTTTAATTGTCTGACTGACCTGGCCAATGAAATTCCTCGTATGTTGCAAAACATACTTGGCAAATAAAGTGTGATTCTGAATCTGATTGGTGGACCAGGCTCCCCGTGTGACTGGGACCCAACGGGTCCCACTTAGTCTAGTTTATTTATAACCCAATTGTTGTCTTCATTTGCCATGGACTATCATCCCTCTTGTCACTTAATCGCTCCTGTCGTCCACTCGATTACACATCTTTTTCTTTTCATCCCTTTAACTTACTGCTGAACACATTTAACGCATGTTAATCTTGAAAGAATAAATCCTGTGTAGATGACTTAAATATTGAAAAACTATAAAGCCTTAAGACCCTTTGGTAGCTTTAAATGCATACTCCAGTAACTGTTTCTTTCAAGTGCTATTTAATTTAGTTTAGAGATACAGCATGGGGACAGGGCCTTTCGCCCATAAGGTCCACGCTGACCAACGATCACTCGTACCCTACACACTAGGAGCAATTTTACTTGGTTAATTGGTCTCTAACATAGAAAATAGGGCACCCGGAGAAAACCGTCAGTCACAGGAAGAATGTGTAAACTTTGTACATACAGCACCCGTAATCAGGATCGAACTCGGGTCTCTTGTGTTGTAAGGCAGCAACTCTCCCACTGCGCCACTATGCTGCGCTTCACAGATCAATCAGGTTGAAAAAGTTTACCACTGCAGAATCAAACAGGAATATCCTGCATCATTGAGGCAGGAGAGAGTGGCCTGGATGTGGGGTAATGTTGCGGTGTCAGTAGGTAGATGGATGATGATTGTATGGTTCAGATCGAGGCATCAGGGTGGGGTCATAGCCATAATCTTCTGGGGGCAAATATTGGAATTGCAGGAGATTGGAATCATGTCCAAGAGCCATGGCAAGGGTGGATGTAGCCCAGCACTGTGTTCGGAATTTGTCAGAGAGCCACCATAACAGTTATAATTTTCAATGGGTGTATATATCTGAAACCCATTCTCATCAGCACACTCCATAGCTGAACCTGATCAAATAGGTCAGTTTTACCATAAAGTCCACAAGAATGTTTATTTCTGCTTGAAAGGTCTGAAAGAGTTAATCGCTATTAGCTAGGGTTACCTTGCATGATGGGATACTTGACCATTTCTGCATTCTTGCTTAAATGCTTATGTAGGTATAAAACTACTGACAGAGGAAATATACTGCTGACTCATGTAGCTGAAAACTGAAATTCTACTGGTGCCTCATATGGGGATAACTGATAACTGAAATACTGCTGACTCGTGTAGATGTGACCGAAACTTGCAATCCTTGGAAAACGACAAAACAGAATATGCCTGGGATAAGCAAACTACAGAACGGTGGTTGACTGAACTGGCGTACATAGATCACTGTTCCACAGAAGATAAGATAACAGTCTCTGGAACAGACATCAGAAGTTGTTTCTTGGAAGTGCTTCTATGCAGTAGTTATTGGAAAAATGACTAAGGCATTTACGACTTTAAGAGTAGATAAGAAATTGTAAACCACTGTATCTTTGGGTGGCTGCTCGGCGAGTACTGAGTGTATTGGTATACTCCCTGTACTGGTCCCCGCCAACCACGTCATGATGAATTGAGTAAAGCTTGGCTTGGTTTACCTTTAACCCTTTGTGTTGTTGTCTGTATTAAGTAGTGAACTTTATCATTGGCGTAGTCAGCAGGATTTTGCTAGGACCATCAACAGACAACTGAGTAAGAGGCCGCAGTTTGACCGGGATCGGATGGGATAGAAAAAAGTGCACTAGTCGGACCCCTTGAGACCGACCTCCCGAAGAAGCTCCCGGGAAAACTCGGGTCCCTCGTCAGAAGGTTGATCTGGTTCCCTGCCGAGATCCTTAGAAGCAGGCAACAAATGTAAGACCAACTGTATTGAGATTTTGCATCTCAGAGAGTAGTTGGTAAAGTATTTTGCTACTGGGAAAGCAGTTGATAATTCGATAGAGCAAACTAAAAAGGTTTGTCATAAATTAATAGATTTTGCTACGACGGAAGTAGTTGGTAAGAAATGTTTCCACTAGGAAAGTAGTTGGTAAGGTATTTTGCTACTGGGAAAGTAGTTGGCAACTGGATAGAGCAAACTAAAAAGGTTTGTCGTAAATTATTATATTTTTGCTACTAGGAAAGTAGTTGGTAAGAGATTTTGCTACTAGGAGAGTAGTCAGTAAGACATTTTGCTACTGGGAAAGTAGTTGGCAATTGGGTAGCGTAGACTAAAAAAGTTTGTCGTTTACAAAGCAGATGGGCTGAGAGAGACTCGAGGCTATGGGGAATAATCTGGTTAAAAGTGCCGGGGGAACGCCCGTCCAACATATGTGTTATTTGAATCCTAAAAGTAACATAGGCTATAGAATATTTAGTTATAACCTAACCAAATGTTTGAGAGATGAATCCCGGCCAGTCGGAGGAACATGGAATGTAGAAAATGTAAAACAAAGGCAGAATGGATGAAAGAGGATGGTATATCTAAAAATTGGGATGTGTGCAAGCAGAATGTAATTGGCAGGATAAAACAACAGGAAACGGCTGAAAAAGAAAAGGCCTGATAGAGTTGCAAATTAAGCGACAATTCTAACAAAAAAAAAGAAAAAAATGGCACCAAAATGAAATAACCCCGGGGACCCCTTGTCTGGCATGGCGCCCCTATTTATAGAAAAGGGGAAGGAGGAGCAGTAATTGAGACTATCAGTGAGATAGTTAAACAACACAGGGTATCATCGAGACAGGATACTACTGTTGCCCCTTGCCTCTGCCAAGGCATTGAATTCTGCACGGAACCAAAGATTCTAGTAGACCGAATGGCCTTGCCAAGACATGGGTGATGTAAAGTTAATACAGAGGGATGTCTCTGTCGTGCAACACGATTTTTGGAAACGAGAGGGCTGCGCCATTGACTCTTGGACGGGACTCTGGCTCACCTCTCTCGGACAAGTTTGTGTAACTGATGTTTTTCTGCCCGTTCTTTTATATTATATACACTCCTTTACGCATGCTGGTAAGGAGGGAAAACAATGGAGGTACACCTTACAATTTCAAAATCTAATTGGGATGCACATTTTCCTTTGTGAAAATTCCATGTTAATTCAATACATCACATGTGGAATAGTGGGAAAGCTTATGAATGTATTTGGGTGTATCATTTTAAGAGTTTGAATAATTTCCTTGAGGTGTGTATAATTGTGTTATTTTTGAGTGAGAATATTTTTGTTTCAAAGTGTGTGAATATCTGTGAGATTTGGCATATTGCATGAGGTGTGGCAACTTGTGAGTGAATGTCACTGAAAAAAGGTATAACGTGAGTTTAAAGATTGTATGTGTTGGTGGAACCACTTCTGGGTGAATGTTGCATTAATCCTATAATTCAGATGAAATAGGATGTCATTGAATGATTTTGCTCTTCTACGTAATAAATAATTGTAGTCTCATGGTACTGGGACACTTGAAGAACAGCATCCCCCCCTCCTTAGACCACCACCAATTTGCCTATAGGGCAAACAGGTCGACGGAGGACGCAGTGTCACTGGCCCTCCACTCCACCCTGACACACCTTGACCAGCGGGACAGTTATGTGCGGATGCTATTCATAGATTATAGCTCCGCCTTTAACACCATCCACCCCCATAAACTAGTCACTAAGCTGGACCACCTGGGCCTCAACACACACCTGAGCAGCTGGGTCCTGGACTTTCTCACCGGCCGACCACAGACTGTGCGCATGGGGAGGCAGGTCTCCTCCAGCATCACCTTGAACATCGGTGCACCACAGGGCTGTGTGTTGAGCCCCTTCCTTTTCTCCCTCTACACTCTCGACTGCAAACCCACCCACGAGGCCAACACCATATTTAAGTTTGCAGATGACACCATCGTGGTAGGCAGGATCACGAGTAACAGCGAGGCCGCCTACAGGACAGAGGTAGAGAACCTGGTGAGCTGGAGCCGTGAGAACAAGCTGATCCTCAACGCAAAAAAAACAAAGGAGATGATCCTGGACTTCAGGAGGAGACCGAAGACCTTCGTCCATCAGCCCATCACCATTAACGGCGAGACAGTGGAGGCTGTGCAGAACATCAGGTACCTCGGGGTCAACATCAGCCACGACCTGACCTGGACCGTCAACACCACGGCGACGGCCAAGAAAGGACTTCAAAGGCTTCACTTCCTGAGGTGCTTGAAGAGGGCACGTCTCCCACAACAGCTGCTGGTGAGCTTCTACAGGTCAGCCATTGAGTCAGTTCTTACATACTGCATCACAGTATGGTACTCTGGCTGTACCGCAGAGAACAGGAAAGCTCTCCAACGCGTCATCAAGACTGCTGAGAGGATCACTGGCACCCAGCTCCCCAGTCTGGAGGACATCTACCGGACCCGCTGCATCCGGAGGGTCAAGGGCATCCTTAGAGACAGCACACACCCTGGACACTGTCTCTTCACCCTTCTGCCCTCAGGAAGACGATACAGGATACTGAGCGCCCGCACGACAAGACTGAAAAACAGCTTCTACCATAGAGCTGTGACACTACTGAACTCTATCCCCCTCCCACATTGACCCCCCCCCCTCTCTCTCACACACCCGCCAATACTCCTGTATGTTTATGGTTATAGTTAAATTTTTTAATAGTTCTTTTTTTAAATTGTATTTTTATACTTATATTCCTGTGCAGCTGGAGGACTGCTCCAACAGAATTTCGTTGTCTTGTACAATGACAATAAAGATTATCTTATCTCTTATGTGTTTAAGAGGTAGTGTCTCTTTAAGAAGTTCCAGTTGTGTGGGGATGGAGCCACGCACAGTTATTTTCTTTTCCTTCGTTCTTTGGATATGCTTATCTATTTATGTGGAAATTAACTGTTTATTCTTTGTTTTCTCTTAACTCTTAAACAGAGGAGAGATGCAAATATGCAGTTTGTTTTGACTTATCGATGTTTTAAGTTTGTTTTCTTCCTATTTCCTATCCTTTGATTTAAAAAGGGGACCTGGATGCTTTTGGCATCCTAGTTAAAGTGTAAAATGAGATTGGAGATGCCAATATCGCAGAAAAAATGTTAATTTGGGAAAATTGTGATTAGTGTTCATTTATACTAGGAATTTGAAATTGTGAATTTGGGGAGATAGATTGGAACAATTGTGAATCATTTTTTAAAATGCTTTTTCTTAATAATGTTCTATTTTTAAAGGGTTTAAGGATATTGACGAAGTGTTACGGGCCTGTCCCACTTAGACAACCTTTTAGGCGAGTGTAGAACACTCTGCGCTCGCCTCATGATCGCCACACAGTCGTACGTGTTTGCTGGTTGTCTCTGGTGAGTCTCCTTCATGGTTGCGAGAAGTTCCACATTCTGGGAACTAGTCGCGGCCTCAGTATGGTCGTCGCAAATTTTTCAACATTGAAAATTTTTCTGCGACCAAAAATTGGTCACCATGGAGAATATCGTTAATCATGTAGTCGTAGGTGCAGTTGTAGTGGGGTCGCCATGTAGTTATGGGTAGTCGAGGTAGTCGTAGGTAGTTTTTGTTAATCGCCTTTGCTGACCGGGTATTTTCATTGGCTCATTGGGGGGAAAAAACGTACGCACGAGTTTTCAGAACCAAGGATAACCGATAATGTTAAATGTCCGCCGAACTTCACAGCTGTGTATCTCTGGCTTATTAAAAGTTGTTTGGCTTCTTAAAAGTGTCTCCACTCCTTCTCCCCCCTTCTCCACCCCTTCTCTCCTCTTCTCCCCCCCCCCCCCCTCTTTTAAAGGACTTACCGCACACTGTGCTAGCTGTCTTAACTTTCCTGTTCATGTGTGTCTGTATCACCTTGTGTGTGTGTTCCACTCTGACAGTCATCGTTCCAGTTCCCGGGTTTTCAGGCGAGTGCCGCGAACCTGACAGTCGCCGGCAATCTGCTGAAAAATCACCTAAGTGGGACAGGCCCATTATGGATTACTGATTTTGAGTTTTTGAATTTTTTTGGGAAAGCTTGTTTTGATGTGATCATAGTGTTTGTCTTTTAGAATGCAAATGAGCAGCCAGGTTTCCTGTTTCCAGGCAAGTAAATGTGTGGAAGCTTGTAGCATGTGCTGTGTAAAAAACAATTCAAGGTCCATGCAGTATTGTGCTGGTTTATTACATCAGACCGTAGCTTACAAAAGGGGGTTTGAGGGAACTCACTATGGGGGGTAAAAAGTGAGAGATAAAGTAGATTCAGGAGGAGAAACATATTTGGACAATTGAAGAGAAAAATACAAACTAACCATGACCTCCTTCCCAGCACTGGGATTCTCATATTGGACTAAACTCTACCATGTGTGCTGTGATAATGAAAGAAAGGTACAAAAAGTGGTAGTAATAGACCATGAAGACAGAATGAGGCCAGTTGCATGCTGTTCAACTAGGCTGGGCTGCACTGATGTGCTTAAAGCAAGTGACTACGTAAAGGTATTCCCATGCCAAGATAGAACAGATAGAATTGTGATAAGGAGTCAAAGATATAATATTTAGGTGGGGACCCCTCTTCAGATAGACTCTGATCAGGGAACACGTTCACAGGGAAGGTGATGAAGGAGGCTTCTGCCTTGTCAGTAGTTAAAGAGTGATTTCACATTTCCAAACCACCCGCAGAGTTTTGGATTAGTGGAGGGAATGAAAGGTACTAAAGCGTCTTGATCGAGACAGGACAGGAATGGGTTAAGGTATTCCCAGCCATTCTGATGGTTCAGAACGACCCCAGCTGGAGAGACGGTTAAAGCCTTTTGAATTGATAACACGACAAGTTATGAACCTACCAGAAGATGGCCCTCCTTGAAATGAGGATGATCCCACGTTACGTATGGGTGCGACTAGAGTGTGGAAGTTAGTTTTGCCAAAACTAACTTCCCAAACTTTTGGTTAGCTTATAACTTAATATTCTATAGTCTTTATTATTATTAGGGTTCAAATAACACATATGTTGGACGGGTGTTCCCCCGTCACTTTTATCCAGAATATTCCCCATAGCCGCAAGTACTGGGAAAGTAGTTGGCAATTGCTCTATCCAATTGCCAACTACTTTCCCAGTAGAAAAAAATACCTTACCGACTACACTCCTAGTAGCAAAATCTCTTACCAACTACTTTCCTAATAACAAAAATATATTAATTTACGACAAACCTTTTTAGTTTGCTCTATCCAATTGCCAACTACTTTCCCAGTAGCAAAATACCATACCAACTACTCTCCTAGTAGCAAAATCTCTTACCAACTACTTTCCAAGTAGAAAAAATATATTAATTTACGACAAACCTTTTTAGTTTGCTCTATCCAATCGCCAACTACTTTCTCAGTAGCAAAATACCTTACCAACTACTCTCCTAGTAGCAAAATCTCAATACAGTTTGTCTTACCTTTGTTGCCTGCTTCTAAGGATCTCGGCAAGGAACCAGATCAACCTTCTGACGAGGGACCTGAGTTTTCCTGGGAGCTTCTTCGGGAGGTTGGTCTCAAGGGGTCCATATAGTGCACTTCTCATCCGATCCCGGACAAACTACGGCCTCTTACTCAGCCGTCTGCTGATGGTCCCAGCGAAATCCTGCCGACCACGCCAATGATAAAGTTCACTACTTAATACAGACAACAACACAAAGGGTTAAAGGTAAACCAAGCCAAGCTTTACTCTATTCGTCATGACTAGTCCCATGAATAGTCATCCAAGGAGTCGTACCTTTTTCTGGTCGCCACTGGATTTTCAACATTTTGAAAATCTTCGGCGACCTGCTGTGACTATGAGGGAAAGTCGCTGAAAAAAATCGGGTAAGTGGGACAGGCCCTTCACCAAGCAGAAGGCTGGGGTGAAACTCTAAAAAGTCAGAAGAAAGACCATACCTTTTTATGTCTAGCCTTCTTTTCGGTGGACAACCAACTGAAATATGCGCTACCTGTGAAGTAAATGTTT
Organism: Amblyraja radiata; assembly: GCF_010909765.2. Classification (NCBI taxonomy): domain Eukaryota; kingdom Metazoa; phylum Chordata; class Chondrichthyes; order Rajiformes; family Rajidae; genus Amblyraja; species Amblyraja radiata. Next base: position 53,869,195 of record NC_045963.1, read on the forward strand.
AAGAATGTATCATTGCACTCTTCCTTCCTCTTACACTTTGCCACAAACCATACATTTTTATCAGGGAGAGAATAAGAGTAAGGAAACTGTCAGCCTAAATAAGGATTAGAAGAGAGGCAGATCGTGTTCAGTGTAGGAGGACGGTGGGGAAGAGAATGAAAAACAATAATAATTACATCTCACCATCATGTTGGCCAGAAACTCGACAATTACATATTTTCAAATTCTTCCCTTCTGTCCCAGTTAAACCCATTATATAGAAAGTCCTCTATAGTTTGCCATGAATTTTACATTGCAGGAACACATTTTCTTCATTACATCTGTACTGGTGCTTCATGGATAAATTTTATTCAATTAATCCTACTTTGCACTCTACAAAACCTTGCAAATTTTCGAGAATGAGGCCTGGCTTTAAACATCAATTGAACCTCCCATTTTGGGCCACACTATAAAGTTCAACCTTGACTGGCATTCTGTCCTCAAGGATTTTCTGTTGGCTGGAAACTTCCTCAGTGTCCTTGTTTTTTGACAAAAACTTCAGTGGAATGCAACAGAAACATGATTTACTCAAATCTCAGCCCAGAAGCTATCAAACGAGCAGAGCGCTTCGACATTGCTCCTGCAGTTCTGGATCACAACAATCAGATCGTGGTACCTGCTGAAACTTTAGATGCTCCAGAAGTTCTGATCACCAAATTCAGACAGCTATGTGATCTTCGCACTAACTCCATACTGGAACGTACTAAATTCTTTGATCGAAATCAGCTACAAGGAGAACCTGTGGAGACTTATATCAGCACTCTAAAACAATATTGTTGCACGCTGCCGTTTTGGGAATCTGTGTGATGATCTCGTCCACGACAGACTGGTGGGTAGAATTCTCATTGACAATGTACGTGATGAATTACTCCATGATACTGAACTAACCCTGCTCAGAGCTGAACATGCTTGTCGCATTGCTGAACTCACCTAGTCTCCTACTAAATCAATGGGGCCTGGACCGCATTTCTCATACCGTGTCAATGCTACCGACACCTCCTACCGCACCCAGCGCTCACAGTCCTATACATCATCTCGACAACCTCAGATTTATTGAAAAGTGTTCTAACCATGGTGGGTCACACCCTGCTAATTGCGAACTGTGCCTTGCCTTTGGAAAACAAATTCATTAAATGTTGACAAGCCCGTGGGAATCGCTCAGTTCCAAGGGAGCCTGTGCATCTGTTAAAACATGAAGATTCTGATATTGAGTGTGGCAACTCCTCCGGATACTCTCTCCAAGCCTGAAGATAACAGACATAACATACACTCCCTGGTTGATTCCACTAATAAGTGCCTCGACCCTGAAGTTTCACTTTGTGTCAACAATACCATTACTGTTGCAAAGATCGACACTGGGGCCAAATGTAATTTCACGTCGTTGTCCAAATTTACATGAGTCAAGAATGCCGAACATATTGTAAACACTTTGGATACTTTGTTAGCCTATTAAGGTGGGGCGGTGCACCCAGTTGGAAAAGCTGAGCTGCAGTGCCACCTAGCCTCACAAGCTCACAAGCTGAACTTTTTTTATTGTCTGTGGGAAAGTTGCAACTCTGCTTGGCATTGATGCATGCCAGATCTTGGGACTGTTAACTTTCTGGCCAGCTGTCCATCAAATTTCTCCTGCCAATGACTCCACCCAGCAGATACTTTTCCAGTACGAGCAACTTTTTGACAAAAAGCTTGGGAAGCTACCCATCAAGTACAATATCGTCTCCGATGCAAATGTCTTACCTGTGGTACAAGCACGACACCGCATTCCACATGCTATGCGTGACAGAGTACACAATGAGCTCCAGCGGATGGTGTCCCTGGGTGTCATAGCCACGGTTACTGACCCATCCAACTGGGTTTCCACCTTGGTGGACGCAACCAAGAAAAATAAAGCAGAAATCTGATTTTGTATCAACCCCAGAGATCTGAACACCGAGGTTAAATGGCCGCAGTACCCAATGCGCACGGTGGAGGAAGTTGCTACGTCACTTGGCAGTGCATCGGTGTTTTCTGTTCTGGATGCTGAAAGCTTGTTCTGGCAGATCCTGCTGGACCCCGACTGGTCCAAACTCACCATGTTCAGCACCCCTTTTCGCCGTTACAAGTTCCTGCGGATGCCCTTTTGGCATCAACTCTGCTACAAAGTATTCCAGCATACAATGGAACAATTATTTGCGGGGTATCCTTGTGCCATCATTGTCGATGACATTCTCGTTGCTGGACACAACATGACTGAACATGATGCCAATTTTAAAAAAGTACTGGACCGTGCCAAAGACATCCACCTCAAACTCAACCCTCTGAAGTGCAGATTCCTTGTCAAGGAGGTCCACTATGTGAGACACCAGTGACAGCCTCAGTCTTGACCCCTCCAATACCATTGCCATCAACAAGATGCCAGTTCCCGCTGGAGTGACAAATTTGCAGAGATTCCTGGGAATGGTTAATTACTTGGGGAAATTAATTCCCAACCTCAGCGAAATATCTGCCCCCCTGCGACATCTGACTCACAAAGACACTGCATTGTCTTGGTACCCACAACATCAGAGGGCATTTGAAATCTTTAAATTACAATTGTCCAGTGCTCATACCCTCGCTTATTTCGATTTGAAACTCCCGGTGACACTTCCGTGTGATGCTTCCCAATATGGACTTGGAGCTGCTTGCCTCCAGAATTCCATTGAGGGAGACTGCAGGCCTGTTGCTGACGCCTCCCGTGCCTTGTCGGAGACGGAACAGCGATACGCCCAGATCGAAAAGGAATTACTGGCCGTGGGTTTTGCCTGCACGAAATTCAAGGACTTTATTTTTGGGAAGTCCATGGTTGTTGAAACAGACCATCAACCTTTGGTCACTATTCTGAACAAACCCATTCATGCTGCTCCTGCTCGCCTGCAACGCATGATGACGCATGATGATGCAGCTACAGAGTTTCGATTTCACACTGGTCTACAAAAGGGGCAAGGACATGCATCTGGCTGACACGCTATCAAGAGCATCATGAAAAACCTGCAAACAACAGCTGTCTGAAAATGACCAGTTCACAGTAATGATGGTGTCGTACGTACCTACAGAATGCCTAAGCGACCTGGCAGAACAAACGGCTGCAGATACAACTTTACATCTACTGTCTTCAGTCATCCGGCATGGCTGGCCGGATAAACAATGTCACGTACCACTTCCTATTCGCCCATACTACCTGATCCGTGATGAACTGGTGCTGCAGGAAGGTGTCGTAATCAAGGATCACAAAGCAGTCATCCCAACTCTACGGGACAAATATTTTGATGCCGTCCACAGGGGTCACCCCGGCATGGAAGCAATTGACATATATTCGAGTGGTATCTGGTTCTTGTTGACTCATATTCGGGCTGGTTCAAAATCAACCTGCTCCAAAGCCCAACATCCGCTGCAGTAATCCAAAAGCTGGCGCGCAATTTTGCCATACACGTCTTTTGTCAGATAACGGCAGTCAGTTCGCTAGCCAGTGTTTTAAAAACTTTGCCCAATGATGGGATTTTTGCCACGTCACCAGCAGTCCAGAATTTCCACGATCAAACGAACTTGCAGAAAGGGCTGTCAGGAGCACCAAGCAATTGATGGAGCGCTCACACCCTGCTAAATCCGATATCTACCTGGGCCTGCTCAACCTGAGAAACATCGCCCGTGACCCAATACTGGGGTCTCTTGCCCAATGCCTGATGTTCCGACAGATCCGTGCTGCACTGCCTGTGCCCCAACAACTTCTGCAGCCACTTCCATCCAGAAACAACTCCAACTGAAACGTGATACCCTAAAGCGTTTTTTGATAAATCCAGCAAACCACTTACACCTCTCTCCAGTGGCCAAGTCGTTCGCCTTCAAACCAAAAATGGCTATGGCCATTTTGGTTTCGTCCACAGTCCCGCAAAAGAGCCACGCTCATACCTGGTAAGTGCAGATGGAGGGATCTACAGACGCAACCATCAACATCTCCTTCCTGTGAAGGAACCACATCCTGCTGTCTCATATCCTGATTCTCTGCGTCCGATCTACCCATCTGCTGACGGACTTTCTCTTCCCTCACGGCCTGCAGCTGCAGACCCACCCCTGGTTGTGTCTCCAGCTCCCTCACCACCACGCTCGGTGACCCGCTCACCTGCCTCACCATGTTTGTCGCCCGAGTCCCCAGTGCTCCCGCCGCCCGGAACCCCGGCATTCTGGCCGGTGAAGGGGGGAGATGCGGATTTGTACCATACGCGCGTGCGACGGGCTTGTTGGCCGCCCCTTAGATACAAGGACTTTGTTTCAAACATCTGAACTTCCATATATGCGCTATTAGCATTTTGGTTGCATTATTAATCAGACAGCACCAAGTAATGTGCTTATACATATATAACACTTTATTGTAGATGTGTTTCAGTTTTTATTCTTACAGGGAAAGATGTAGGTTAGTTACATTACTTACTAGCCAATGTAGTGCTTTATTAATATAAGCTCCGCCTACTACCACACCATTCTTATTATTGCAACCCGACATGTGCTGTTAGCTGATGATGCAGCATGGTAGAGCTAACATGCTGTAGTGTGTTGTATATGTTACTCAATAAATTCTGTTGTACCAGATCCGTGAGTATGTGTGACTTACTCAACAGCCATTCAATGATGGCTGATCTATCTCTCCCTCCAACCCCATTCTCCTACCTTCCCCCCAAAACCTCTGACATCTGCATTAATCAAGAATCTATCTATCTCTGCCTTAAAAATATCCACTGACTTAACATCTTATTATCCTTTAAATGTTGAGAAGCAATCATGCTGCAGGAAAGGAGAAATCCAAAACAAAAATATTTATTATTTAATAATCAGATCTCCATCTAGAAAAGCTAGTGATATTATTTGAAAGAGAATGAAATTCTGCTGCAAAGAAAGGAAACATATCAATAACACATATCCAGGTGATTTAAATAGGGCAACAATGTGGGAAATAAGTCCACAAAGTTCACTATTTACTGACAATGTTATTACATCTATGTTAAAAGCATAGTGAACTATATTGTAAAAGGAATATTGAATTGCAAGGAAAGATTTTCTATTAAAATGGCAACTATAATAGGTAAGATTCATACTTTGTTACTTATTTTCTTTAAACATACCCATTACAAATTTATTAACAGATACTAATTTCTACTTATGCAACACCTTAAGATAGAGAAAAAACATCCCAATGCACTTAATGGGAACTTTAACGAACAAAAATTGATAACAAGCTATAAAAAGTAGATATTGGGCAAAGTATCCTGTAACGAGCTGACTTGAACACACATGAAGGTACAACACATGTTTATTAAATCTACTCGCAGCAAGGATCTGCAGACGTTACATCTCTGAGCTGCTACTCATACTAACTAGCGTAGGCAAGCTCTTGATAATATAAAGCACATAATAGCTGGAGTCACTACTAACAAGCACTATAATTGGCTAGTATGAAATAGCCAATCTACATCTTTCCGTGTAGAAACAAAAGAAACACCGGTGGCTAAGCAATATGGGTGGAATGTTAATAATACATTTGCAAAGTTACATAAAATCACCATATATAACCGTAAACCCGTCTGGCCCGTGTGCGGTACGAATCCGCCTCACCTCTTTTCACTGGAGAAGACACCGGGGAGGGAAGTGGGGAAACGACCGGTGACCCGACAGGGATAGACGGGCTCGATGACAAGCATAGCGGGGAGACCGCGGTGGAAACAATAGGTGGCAGTGGGGACACGGGACCGAATGTGGGAGGGTATACAAAACGCGAGACGTCAGGATATGGGGTCGCAGGAAGCGGTTCCTTCACCGGAAGGATATGTTGATGGTTGCGTCTGTAGACGACTCTGTCTGCTTCGACCAGATAAGAGCGCAGCTCTTTGACAGGGCCGTGGATGTGTCCCAGACGTACATAGCCCTTGTTGGTCTGGAGACGGACAACTTGTCCACATGCAAGAGGTGGACAAGTGGCTTGCTGGACTTGTCAAAGAAGCATTTCTGCGTGTCACGTTTGAATTGTAGTTGTTTCTGTACTGCAGGCGGGGAACGGACTTGTGGCTGCAAAAGCTGCTGGGGCACAGGCAGGGGAGCACGAGTTTGTCGAGACATCAGTCGTTGGGCTGGAGAACCCAGTATGGGATCCTGTGCAATATTCCTTAGGTTGAGCAAGTCCAGGTACATGTCTGTTTGGGCAAGGTATGACCGCTCCATGAATTGTTTTGCACTTCGGACAGCGCGTTCGGTGAGTCCATTGGACTGTGGTAATTCAGGGCTGCTGGTAATATGTTGAAAGTCCCATCCTTTTGCAAAGTTTTTGAAAGATTGGCTGGTGAACTGTCTGCCGTTGTCAGACTGGATACGTGCAGGGAGCCGTGCACGGAGAGGTGATGCTGCAACTTCTCGATAACTGCTTCAGAAGTAGTGGTTTGAAATAAATCGATTTCGAACCAGCCTGAGTAAGAGTCAACAAGAACCAGATTGTGTTTCCCACGCCACTCGAAGATGTCAGTGGCTAACGTGGACCACTGGAGAGGAGGGACCGAATACGGCAGTAAAGACTGCTTTTGCTGATGTGGTGTCAGGCTTTTGTAGATGGTGCAAACTTCATTTTTTTCTCGTATGTATTTGGTCATTCCGGGCCAGTAAAACATGCTTTGCGCTCTTTGGAGGGTTGCCTCCACGCCGGGGTGGCCCCTGTGGATGTCATCAAAGTATTTGTCCCGGAGTGCAGCTGGGACCACTGCCTTGTGGCCCTTGACTATAATTCCGTCCTGTAGTACTAGTTTGTCGCAAACCAGGAAGTATGGGCGGATTTTGAGCGGGGTGTTGTGTTGTTTATCTGGCCAGTCACGCCGATGACTGCAGACAGCAATTGTAAAGTCTCATCAGCAGCCGTGTGTTCTGCTAGACTGCTCAAACGATCAGTTGGCACAAACGAAACCTTCATTACTGAGAATTGGTCCTGTTCAGAGAGTTGTTGTTCGTTAGTTTTGCGCGGGGCTCTGGATAGCGTGTCTGCTATGTGCATGCATTTGCCTTTCTTATAGACGATGTTGAAATCAAATCGCTGCAGTTGCATCATCATTCGTGCAGGGGCAGTGTGGATGGGTTTGTTCAAAATAGTGATCAGCGGCTGGTGGTCAGTCTCGATAATCACAGACTTACCAAAGATAAAGTCCTTGAATTTAGTGCAGGCGAAGAGCACGGCGAGCGGTTCCTTTTTGATCTGGGCATAACGCTTTTCAGTGTCAATTAGCGCATGGGAGGAGTATGAAACGCGCTTGAAATCGCCGTTGGTAGTGGTCTACAGGCATGCTGCGCCTAGCCCGTACTGGGACGCATCACAGATAAGCGTTACTGGTAACTCCAAAGCAAAGTAGGCGAGAGTAGGTACGCTAGCCAGCTGCAATTTGAGAGTGTCAAAAGCTCTTTGGTGCTGCGGATACCAGGACCATGCCGCGTCCTTGTGTGTCAGTTCTCACAGGGGGGCAGATATGCTGCTGAGGTTGGGAATAAACTTTCCCAGGTAGTTGACCATTCCGAGGAACCTTTGGAAGCTCACGACGTCAGTAGGAACTGGCATTTCTTTGATAGCTGCAGCTTTCGACGGGTCTGGTCTGAGACCATCACTTGTGAAAACATGTCTGACGTAAGTAACCTCTGGAACTCGAAACCTGCACTTCAGGGGATGTCTTTGGCATGGACAAATACTTTCTTCAGATTGGCATCATGTTCAGCCAGATCGCGTCCGTAGACGAGAATATCATCAACAATGATGGCGCATGGGTACTCTGCAAACAATTGTTCCATAGTGCGCTGGAAAATTTTGCTGGCAGAGTTGATGCCAAAGGGCATTCTCAGAAATTTGTATCGGCTAAAGGGGGTGCCGAATGTAGTGAGATTGGACGAGTCTGGGTCCAGTGGAATCTGCGAAAATGAGCTTTTGGCATCCAGAACCGTGAATGGTGCTGCGTTGCCTATCTGGGCAGCAACTCCTTCTGTCATTCGCATTGGGTTGATGCAGATACGGCTCTCCTCCTTGTTTTTCTTTGTTGCAACCACCATGGTGGAAACCCAGTCAGACGGGTCAGTAACTTCAGCAATAACACCCATGGAGACCATGCGCTTGAGTTCATTGTGTATTCTGTCATGCATGGCATATGGAACACGATGTGGTGCTCGGACCACAGGAGTAACTTTGGGATCAACAGCAATGTGGTATTTGATAGGCAACTTGCCAAGCTCATCATTAAACAGTTCTTTGTATTGAGAGAGTAGTTGTTGAGAGCCTGTCAGTGAGATAGAGTTTATGGATAGTGCGGCCAAAGTACACCAGGCCTAGATCGTGACATGCATTGATACCGCTCTGAATCTCCCTTAACAATATAAAACTGTAAGGTGCGGGTCTGTTCGTCTATGGTGCATTTTAAATCAGCTTGTCCAAGTGGGTGTAGAACTTCTCCCCCGTAAGCCCGAAGCGTTGCGGAGGCCTTATCAATGCGTTGAGCATTACGAATTTTTTTAAACTCTCTTAATGAGATGACGTTGCATTTGGCGCCGGTATCAACCTTAGCGATCAGAGGCCTGTTATTCACAAACATGGTTACCTCAGGGTCAAGTTGCTCATTAGACGAAGGGAGGAGAGAGTGGATGGCAGGTAGACAAAAGTGCTGGAGAAACTCAGCGGGTGCGGCAGCATCTATGGTGCGAAGGAAATAGGCAACGTTTCGGGCCAAAACCCTTCTTCAGACTGATGGCATAACTGGTGTCTGTACTCTCTGAGAGTGGAGCGGGGGATGGCGAGTCAGGCTCTTGGAAATCATTATCAGTAAGCTCAAGTTGAAGCAGGTGCAGGCTCGTCCTTGAGGCTGCAGTAATCACACGGGAACGGCAGCTCCGAGCAAAGTGGTTTAATTTCTTGCAGAAATTACAGGCTTTCCCATAGGCAGCAGAGAACTGAGGACCCGTAGCATGGAAATAGTTGCAATTTTGACAACGAACAGCACACCCAGTGCGGGGGTTGCGAGACGAGAAGTCTGTAAGATTGACACTATGCTCCGAACAATGACTAAAGGGCACAGAGTCATTGTGGGGAGACATTATCTCAGAAATCCGACAGGCATGCTCTGCTTGTTCAAGGGTTAAGTCAGTATTATGAAGAAGCTCACCTCGTAGCTTGCTATCCAGCATTCCTCCAACAAATTTGTCGCGGGTGAGCTCATTGTGTAAATCGTGAAATCGACAGTGTGCAGCCATGTGCTTCAAGTTACTGATAAAACATTCAATTGGTTCATCAACCTGCTGTAACGAGCATAGGACTTCAATAATATAGTTTGAGGGCAGGTCACACAGCTCTCTGAATTTTCTGAGCAAAACCACAGGGCCGTCAATTGTCTCAGCAGGCACTCTGACCTGACCGTTATCATCCAAAACAGCAGGCGCAAAAGTGAAGTTGTCAGCACGATTCATTGCTTCAGGTCCCACCAAGTTAAGCAATACAGGGGCACACACATCGGGGGGGGGGGGGGTCATTGCGATGAATGATGCAAGCATAATGAGTGTAGTCACGCTCGAAAAGACGCCAGCATACAGCAATGTCAGAATTAAAGATCACAGGACTTGGACGGCGACATGAATTTGCTATGATCGAGATAAAACAACACACCAAATAATAAATAGAAAATAAAACCCGATAAATATGAGCGGAATGGGCAAGATTCACTCTCTGACACCATGTAATGAGTTGACTCGAACACACATGAATGTACAACACATGTTTATTAAATCTACTCACAGCAAGGATCTGCAGATGTTACATCTCCGAGCTGCTACTACTACTAACTAGCGTAGGCAAGCTCTTGATAATATAAAGCACATAATAGGCGGAGTCACTACTAACAAGCACTATAATTGGCTAGTATGAAATAGTCAATCTACATATCCAAAAGCTTAGTCCATCATATAATCTTAAAAAGATTGTAAAGGAATCTTTTTAATTTCAATCTTAAAAAGACGGTAAAGATGGTCTCCTTTCATCGACTTTTTGGAATCATGTGATGCAGCGGTACCATAAGGATTGCTGATTTCAGTTCATGACGTGGATAGATCTACATCTCCGAATACAGATTTGAAAAATTCTCTTTTAAGGGGCCTTCTCTTCTATTTCTATTTTCCACTTTTTCTTTTTTTCTTTTTTTAATTTATTTTTTATTTTTTATATACACACTTCACGTTTTTCTGCTCTCTACCATCTATTTTTCCACTTTTTCCCCTTTCTATTGTTTTCTTTTTCTTGTCTTGCTTACTTCCTTCTCATAACATAAAACTAGAGGTTGTACATAGAATGGATTACGGTATGACATAGTTGGCACCTAAAATTAGGTTCCACTGTACTGTTTTGTACTGTATTAACTTCTAATAAAATAAACAAATTTAAAAAAAAAGACGGTAAAGAAAAAAGAAGTCCAAATCCTGGCAATTGAAATTACAGCTTCCGAGGGTGAGTAAGAAACCAGAATTAGAAAATACTAAAATACGTAGATAGCTAGCCAGCAACAATTGGGTTGGGATCAAGGAAAGGAATTTTTTGACATGGACTGATAGTGAATGTATTAATATTTTATTGGATCAGGTGAAGTTGGGGGATAATATGACAATCTAGAGACAGCAGAGGATTCAAAAGTGTGGTAGCAAGATAAATAAATGTTATCAGAAGACACATGCAAACTCACACAGAGAGTGGTGAATCTCTGGAACTCTCTGCCACAGAAGGTAGTTGAGGCCAGTTCATTGGCTATATTTAAGAGGGAGTTAGATGTGGCCCTTGTGGCTAAAGGGATCAGGGGGTTTGGAGAGAAGGCAGGTACGGGATACTGAGTTGGATGATCAGCCATGATCATATTGAATGGCGGTGCAGGCTCGAAGGGCCGAATGGCCTACTCCTGCACCTATTTTCTATGTAATGTCAGATCTCCGTGATTTACAGATTTTAGATGAGAAATATGAGGGAGGGAGGGGTGGAAGAATTAATTCTTGGGGGATACCAGAGTAATGAAGGAGTTTAGGAGATTACATTATTCTTGGAAATTGGCAGCTATGACAGGAATGAAAAAGATGGAGAATGCAGAACAATCTAGTGGGACAAAGTTTGAGTATTCAACTAATGTCAATGTCTGCAGATTGTTTGAGAAGACTATGAGTGATAGTTAGATTTATCAGAATGACAATAAATGCCATTTATACCTTTGATCAGTCATCTCAGTGCACTGCCAAGGAGGTTAGGTTTATTATTGACACGAGTGCCGAGGTGCTGTGAAAAGCTATGTTTTGCATGCTATCCAATCAAATCAGATAATATTATGCATTAGTTTAGTTTATTATTATGACGTGTAATGAGGTACAGTGAAAAGTTTTTGTTTGTGTACTATCCAGTCAAAGAAAAGGCACACAATCAAGTCAAATTCAAGTACAACAGGTATAGCAAGGGAAAGATAGAGTACAGAATATAGTTCTCAGCACTGTAGCATTACAATTGTAGAGACAAATCCAGGAAAACCTGACTGGAGGGATTCACACAAGGACATTTAAGTAAGATGGCAAAAGTTTGGGCCTTTCATGTTAAAGGCCTTCATAGAAATGAAGATTGGAGATGGAGTGGCAGTTTGAATGGATGGAGATGTTTATAAGTACAGGAATGATGAAGGCAGATTTGAACGCGAGCAGGACAGTAATTGAGACAGAACCAGTAACATTATCAAATAACAAACAAATTAGTTAACATAAAACTCACCCTCCTAGATGAAAATTCACAAGTATATTCAGCATGATTGACCTGGAATTCCAAAGATAAAACTCCAGTTGCTGCTTCTCTGCAAAAGCAATCAATTATGCACACAACTTATTAATAATAATAATAATACATTTTATTTATGGGCGCCTTTCAAGAGTCTCAAGGACACCTTACAAAAATTTAGCAAGTAGAGGAAAAACATGTAAGCGGAATGAAATAAATAGTAGAGACATGACTAGTACACAAATTAAAGACAGAATTCAATTCAAAACACAATATGAGGCAATTCAAGCACAGATGAAAAGGGAGGGGGATGTGGGGCTAAGGATAGGCAGAGGTGAAGAGATGGGTCTTGAGGCGGGACTGGAAGATGGTGAGGGACACGGAATTGCGAATCAGTTGGGGGAGGGAGTTCCAGAGCCTGGGAGCTGCCCTGGAGAAGGCTCTGTCCCCAAAACTGCGGAGGTTGGACTTGTGGATGGAGAGGAGACCGGCTGATGTGGATCTGAGGGACCGTGAGGGTTGGTAGGGGGAGAGGAGGTCAGTGAGATATGGGGGGGCCAGATGGTGGAGGGCTTTGTAGGTGAGGACCAGGATTTTGTAGGTGATCCGGTGGGAGATGGGAAGCCAGTGAAGTTGTTTGAGGACTGGAGTGATGTGATGCCAGGATTTGGTGTGGGTGATGAGTCGGGCGGCTGCGTTCTGGACCAGTTGGAGTCGGTTGATGTAGGTGGAGCTGATGCCAAGGAGAAGTGAGTTGCAATAGTCCAGTCGGGAGGAGATGAAGGCATGGATGAGTCAGTGGGAGATGTGAGAGAGGGTCTGATTTTGGCGATGTAGCGGAGGTGAAAGAAGGAGGTTTTAATGACATGGCGGATGTGAGGCTCAAGGGAGAGGGTGGAATCACAGATCACGCCAAGGTTGCGGGCCTGGGGAGATGGGGAGACAGTGGTGCCGTCGATGGTGAGAGTGGGGTTATTAATTTTGCTGAGTGTGGATTTGGAGCCTATGAGGAGGAATTCTGTTTTATCGCTGTTGAATTTGAGTATTAAAGCAAGCTTCAAGGACAAAACAAGAAGATCTGTTCTGATTGTTCTGTTGCTAGCTCTCAATGTAACATAGTGGTAGCTGTATATTTATTCTGCTTCCAAAGTCAGTTAATTAATTAAAATCAATGGAAAATGAGTGCTCCTTAACAAACCAACTGATCTGTTAGGGAAAACCAGCTTCAGGGAACTTGGCCATCAATTATCATCGTAAATTATTTTAGCATTAGAAATACAATTAAATAAACACTTTTATAATTTATAATAGGAAGGGACTGCAGATGCTGGTTTAAACCGGAGATAGATGCTGGAGTAACTCAGCAGAACAAGCAGCATCTCTGTAGGAAAGGAATGGGTGATGTTTCGGGTTGAAACCCTTCTTGCGACTACTAGATGAGGGAGTGGGGGCTCGGAGAGCGGTAGTCATAATTGAGATGAAAGGCGTGTGAGATATCTTGGACATAGGTCAGGAGAAATTGGACCAGGGGGGATAGGATGAAGTCGTGGTACGTGGAAATCATTTGAGTGGGACAGGAGTAGGGACAAACAATGGGTCTGCCAGTGCAGTTAAGTTAATGGATTTTGAGGAGAAAGTAAAACCAGGCCATGCAGCGCTGGGAAATTATAAGGTTGGAGGCTTTGCAGGGCAGACAGCCGGATGTAATAAAATCTGAAATGGACTAATAGAGTATGACCTGAAGCTCATCTGAGGGGTCATGGTCCAAGGATTAGTAGGAAGAGGTGCCCGAGAGCTAGCGCCTGGCCTCAGTGCGGTAGAGGTCAACTCGCCAGACTACCACGGCACCTCTCTTGTCGGTGGGTTTGAGGATAATGTCGGGGTTGCTGCAGAGTGAGCGGAGGGCTGTACATTCAGAAGGGGTGAGGTTAGAGTAGGTGAGGGGAGTGGAAAAGTTGAAACAATTAATGTCATGTGGCAGTTAGAAATGAAGAGGTCTATAGAGGATAGAAGGCCATCCGTGGGAGTCCAAGAGGAGGAGGACCGCTGGAGAGGTGTCATCATGGGGTGGTGTGGACTCCTTCCCATACAAAATGGCACGGATGCGGAGGCGACGGAAGAAAAGCTCTACGTTGTGGCGGACTCGGAACTTGTTGAGGTGGGAGCGGAGGGAAAGGTGAGGCTGTGGGGCGTAGGTCCCGAAATGAAAGCGACGAGCCAGGTGTTTCGGGAGGTATCTTTTATTATGTCCTTCCAGGTAGCAGGGAAGTCCACGAGAGAGAGAGAGATGGCACCCAAACCCTTGGCTTTAGTTGAGGACAGACCATTCCGTATTAGAATGTCTGAAGGGTCTCGAATCGTGAACTGTGAAGAGGATGTTAGGAGGTTGCAGGGTGACCTGGACAGGTTGAGTGAGTGGGCAGATGCGTGGCAGATGCAGTATAATATAGATAAATGTGAGGTTATCCACTTTGGCGGCAAAAACAAGGGGGCAGATTATTATCACAATGGGGTTAGGTTAGATAAGGGTGAGGTACAGCGAGACCTGAGTGTCCTTGTACACCGGCCACTGAAAGTTGGTGTGCAGGTACAACAGCCAGTGAAGAAAGCTAATGGAATGTTGGCCTTCATAACAAGAGGATTTCAGTATAGAAGTAAAGAGGTTTTTCTGCAGTTGTATGGGGCTCTTGTGAGACCACATCTGGAGTATTGTGTACAGTTTTGGTCTAATAATTTGAGGAAGGACATCCTTGTGATTGAGGCAGTGCAGCGTAGGTTCACGAGATTGATCCCTGGGATGGCGGGACTGTCATATGAGGAAAGATTGAAAAGACTAGGCTTGTATTCACTGGAGTTTAGAAGGATGAGGGGAGATCTTATAGAAACATATGAAATTATAAAAGGACTGGACAAGCCAGATGCAGGAATAATGTTCCCAATGTTGGGTGAGTCCAGAACCAGGGGCCACAGTCTTAGAGTAAAGGGGAGGTAATTTAAGACTGAGGTGAGGAAAACTTTTTCACCCAGAGAGTTGTGAATTTATGGAATTCCCTGCCACAGAGGGCAGTGGAGGCCAAATCACTAGATGGATTTAAGAGAGAGTTAGATAGGGGCTCTAGGGGCTTGTGGAGTCAAGGGATATGGGGAAAAGGCAGGCACGGGTTATGGATAGGGGACGATCAGCCATGATCACAATGAATGGCGGTGCTGGTTCGAAGGGCCAAATGGCCTCCTCCTGCACCTATTTTCTATGTTTCTATGACCCAAACATCACCCATTTCTTCTCTCAAGAGATGCTGTCTGTCCCGCTGAGTTACTCCAGTTCGGGTGATGTTCTATTTTATAATTCCTGGACAGAGCAAGGATAGACTTTCACTGGTCCTTATTTTCCACCCACCAAATAATTCCAATGCCATTCTTTGTGATTTCCACCATCAATGAGAATCCACCACCAGATATATTTTCCCGTTTTCTTTCTGCATTCTGATGGGTTGTTTCACATCGTGACACCCTGCTCCAGTCATCTATCTCCACCAATCATTCCCCTCCTCATTGCACTTCAACTGCAGCCACAGATAATGCCACATGTGTTTTCATCTCTTCGGCTTTGAGCATCTTATTTAACGTTTCTGTAATGTGCTCCTCTAGATATTTCTTAAAAGTTATGAAACTTTCTGCTTCCATATAATTACCCTTCAGAATAAAACTTAATTGTCATCTGTAACTAGGTTTTGTTTTGTTTTGTTTTGCAATACTTTGTTTTGCACACAACCCAGTAAATTCATACCGTATACCTCGCCTAGGCATTACACAAGAGCCACACGTTTCTGGAGGTGACAAGTTATAAAAGTTCACTGAATAGTAGCATCTTCTGCCTTGTGACGCACGCGACAGCAGACAGCCCCTCGCCGGTCCCCCATAGTTTCTTGGCGCCCCCTTGCCGACACCCCCTTCATTCTCAGTGGTTCCCCCGCCGGTCCCCCCTTTGATGCGGCAGCCTTTCTCGCTGTCAGTGGCATGGGTCCCCCTCCTCCCCCTAGTCATTATTGTCCTCACTCTCAACGATCCACCTCGCTCTCGGCGGTCGCGAGCGTGTCCCGTCGACGCTGGTGGCTTGGGGCTGATTTTGATGTCTGTGGTGGGTAAGTCAGAAGTACCGGGCAGGTCCACTGCTCTCGATGAGGGAATATTCAGTCCACGGTGGGCCTGTTGGTGGGCTTGGAAAACTCCCGGCACGTGGCTTACTGGGAAAATTCTATTTCAGGGTATTGTGTTTGGTGTTATTAATGTAATCTCCTCCGTGCTGAAGAAACCAAATACAAATTAATTAGTTGCTTTGCAGAACATCTTTTGCAGTTGGCAAAGACAAGCCTGAGATTCCTGTCAGCTGTCATTTTAATTTTCCATCACTCTCCCATTCGGAGCACTCAGTCTTCAGTTTCTTGCATTGCTCCAAAAAAGATCAAAAGTACAGGAACTCATTTTGCATTTAGATATGTAGCCCTCTGGACATAGAAATTAAGTTAACAAATTCAGATATTCCAAATTCTCATTTATATTAGAATCACATTACTAATAATTGGACAAATATACACTCAACGTTATTCAAACTCCTGATTGAAAAGACACAGTTTACAGCTCTATAAGACATAGAAACATAGAAAATAGGTGCAGGAGTAGGCCATTTGGCCCTTCGAGCCTGCACCACCATTCAATATGATCATGGCTGATCATCCAACTCCGTATCCTGTACCTGCCTTTTCTCCATACCCCCTGATCCCTTTAGCCACATCTAACTCCCTCTTAAATATAGCCAATGAACTGGCCTCAACTACCTTCTGTGGCAGAGTTCCAGAGGTTCACCACTCTCTGTGTGAAAAATGTTTTTCTCATCTCGGTCCCTTCATCCTTAAACTGTGACCTCTTGTCCTGGACTTCGCCAACATCGGGAACAATCTTCCTGCATCTAGCCTGTCCAACCTCTTAAGAATTTTGTAAGTTTCTATAAGATCCCCCCTCAATCTTCTAAATTCTAGCGAGTACAAGCCAAATCGATCCAGTCTTTCTTCGTATGAAAGTCCTGACATCCCAGGAATCAGTCTGGTGAACCTTACCTGTATTCCCTTTATGGCAAGAATGTCTTTCCTCAGATTAGGAGACCAAAACTGTACGCAATACTCCAGGTGTGGTCTCATCAAGACCCTGTACAACTGCAGTAGAACCTCCCTGCTCCTATACTCAAATCCTTTTGCTATGAATACTAACATACAATTCGCTTTCTTCACTGCCTGCTGCACCTGCATGCCTACTTTCAATGACTGGTGTACCATGACATCCAGGTCTCGTTGCATCTCCCCTTTTCCTAATCGGCCACCATTCAGATAAAAGTCTACTTTCCTGTTTTTGCCACCAAAGTGGATAACCTCACATTTATCCACATTATACTGCATCTGCCATGCATTTGCCCACACACCCAGCCTATCCAAGTCACCTAGCAGCCTCCTAGCATCCTCCTCACAGCTAACACTGCCCCCCAGCTAACACTGCCCCCCAGCTTCATGTCATCTGCAAACTTGGAGATGTTGCATTCAATTCCCTCGTCCAAATCATTCATATATATTGTAAATAGCTGGGGTCCCAGCACTGAGCCTTGTGGTACCCCACTAGTCACTGCCTGCCATTCTGAAAAGGACCCGTTTACTCCTACTCTTTGCTTCCTGTCTGCCAGCCAGTTCTCTATCCACATCAATGCTGAACCCCCAATGCCGTGTGCTTTAAGTTTGTATACTAATCGCTTATGTGACACCTTGACGAAAGCCTTCTGAAAGTCCAGATATAACACATCCACTGGTCCTCCCTTATCCACTCTACTAATTACATCCTCGAAAAATTCTATAAGATTCGTCAGACATGATTTACCTTTCATAAATCCATGCTGACTTTGTCCAATGATTTCACCACATTCCAAATGTGCTGCTATCCCATCTTTAATAACTGACTCTAGCAGTCTCCCCACTACCGATGTTAGACTAACTGGTCTGCAATTTCCCGTTTTCTCTCTCCCTCCCTTTTTAAAAAGTTGGATTGCATTAGCTACCCTCCAATCCTCAGGAACTACTCCAGAATCTAAAGAGTTTTGAACATTTATCACTAATGCATCCACTATTTCTGGGGCTACTTCCTTAAGTACTCTGGGATGCAGCCTATCTGGCCCCGGGGATTTATCGGCCTTTAATCCATTCAATTTACCTAACACCACTTCCCGGCTAACCTGGATTTCACTCAGTTCCTCCATCTCATTTGCCCCCGGTCCCCTGTTATTTCCAGCAGATTATTTATGTCTTCCTTAGTGAAGACAGAACCAAAGTAGTTATTCAATTGGTCTGCCATGTCCTTGTTCCCCATGATCAATTCACCTGGTTCTGACTGCAAGGGACCTACATTTGTTTTAACTAATCTTTTTTCTCTTCACATATCCATAAAACCTTTTGCAGTCAGTTTTTATGTTCCCTGACAGTTTTCTTTCATAAACTATTTTCCCTTTCCTTATTAAGGGGGGAATTCTTAAGGGGTTGGACAGGCTAGATGCAGGAAGATTGTTCCCGATGTTGGGGAAGTTCAGAACAAGGGGTCACAGTTTAAGGATAAGGGGGAAATCTTTTAGGACCGAGATGAGAAAAATATTTTTCACACAGAGAGTGGTGAATCTCTGGAATTCTCTGTCACAGAAGTTAGTTGAGGCCAGTTCATTGGCTATATTTAAGAGGGAGTTAGATGTGGCCCTTGTGGCTAAAGGTATCAGGGGGCATGGAGAGAAGGCAGGTACAGGATACTGAGTTGGATGATCAGCCATGATCATATTGAATGGCGGTGCAGGCTCGAAGGGCCGAATGGCCGATTCATGCACCTATTTTCTATGTTTCTATGTATGGAGGAGAGAATGAACTGCCCAAGTTCCAAAGCATGCCACCTCCTCTGTAGAACATGGTGTTATGGCCTGGGCATGTATGACTGCTGAAGGTACTAGCTCACTTATCTTCATTGATGATACAACTGTTAATCAAAGGAGAGGATCTTTAGGATTGGGTTTTCACAAGATTCTGAATCTTTTGGTTTTGAGATCCCAATGGCAATGAAGACTCAGGGAAACAAACACAGACTCAGGTTTGACCCAGACAAGAGACTATTCAAATGTACCATCCTCTCACCTTTACTAAGCAGCATAAAATAATAAGTTAACACAGTTTACTAAGAATCGAGGTCTTAATAATAAATTGGTAAGTAATTTGCTGGGTGCAATGAGATAAGAAACAATGGGCCCACTCTGAGACATCAACTGTATACAGATCTCAATGGCAGGCAGAAGATACGGTCATTCCTATGGTAATAAGAATTAACCAGAGGCCTCAGTCAAGACAGAGTGATGAGGCTAATGAGTCCAACATAAAGACTGAGGTCTTTATATGAATAATCAGGAGCAGTCAATTCCATGTTGCTCTGTACCTGATTAGCTCAGTATCAATAACTAGGATGCGAAATAATTAGTTAAGTGATAAGTAGAGAGTGATGATGCTATGATGATGAATAGTCCAGTTATAATGAAACGAAAATGGCCAAAAGGTGTCGGGTCTGGACAGGACTACTGATATGGTAAAGTCCCATTGCGCAAAATAGGAAGAGCGAGGAAGCAGATTCTCACCAATAATGTCAGTGCCCAAGAACAGAAAGGTAATATGTCTCAATGACTTATGACTGGTGGCATTATTGTCCATGGTGATGAAATGCTTTGAGAGGATAATTATGGCACATATTAACTCCTACTTTAACAACAACATGGAACCTACTACAATTTGTCTACCGACACAACACACTAACGGTGGATGCAATGTTGCTGGATCTCCACTCTGCACTGAATCACTTGAACAATAAAGCCATGTAGGTCAGGCTGTTCATTGACAACAGCTCGCCGTTCAACAATATCATCCCCACCAATCTTGTTACCAAGCTCAAGAACTCTGCTCATCCCACGTTCACAGGGGCACTTCAAAGCTGTGTGCTCGGTCCCCTGCTCTATACACCTTATACCCATGACTGTAAGCGGACACAGTTCCAATTCCATCTTTAAATTTGCTAAGAACATCGTTGTTGCTTGATGAATTACTGGAAACTATGAGGTAGAATATAGGAGAAAAATCACTCATCTGATTTAAGGGTACCAGAACAACAACCTTGCTCTCAACATCAGTAGGACCAATGAAACTGATTGACTTTAGAAGAGGAAGGCCAAGAATCTACAAACACGTATTCATTGACAGAGTCTACAACTTCAAATTCCTGGGTGTGCATATCTCTAAAGATTATCCTGGACCATGCTCATTGGTGCAAAAGAAACACCACCAACACCTCTATTCTCTTAGAAAGTTGATGAGATTCAGTATACCAATAAATACTCTCTTGAATTTTTTAAATGGTAGAGAGCATATTGCCTGACTGCATCGGGGCCTGGTTTGGCAACTCAAACACTCAGGAACGAAGGACATCACAAATGGTGGTGGACACAGCCTAATCCATCACAGATACACTCCCCACCATCAAACGGATATATAGGAGTCACTGCGTCAATAAGGCAGCCAGCATCATCAAGGACCCACACTCCCCCGGCTATGCTCTCAATTAATTCCTACCATCGCAAAGAAGGTATAGAAGCCTGAAAACCAGGACCTCCAGGCTCAGGAACAGTTTCATGCCAACAACCATCAGGCTATTGAACACTACAAATACTGACTAAATGTCGAACTATGAACAGCTTTACTAGTACTTGGGATTTACTCCATTAAAATGTTTGGGACAAAGACCCATCATTTATTTATTTGTCTCTGTACTCCACAATTTGAGGTTAGTAATGGAAAAAAATCAAATGTAGTTAAAGTGCACATTGTCAGATTTTAATAAAGGCCATTTTTATACATTTTGGTTTCACCATGCAGAAATTACAGCAGTGTTTATACATAGTCCCCCCCCCCCCCCCCCCCTCCCCCCCCCCTCCCTCCCCCCCCCCCCCCCCCTCCCACCCCCCCCCTCCCTCCCCCCCCCCAAAGATGGAATTGGAACTGTGTCCGCTTACAGTCATGGGTATAAGGTGTATAGAGCAGGGGACCGAGCACACAGCTTTGAAGTGCCCCTGTGAACGTGGGATGAGCAGAGTTCTTGAGCTTGGTAACAAGATTGGTGGGGATGATATTGTTGAACGGCGAGCTGTTGTCAATGAACAGCCTGACCTACATGGCTTTATTGTTCAAGTGATTCAGTGCAGAGTGGAGATCCAGCAACATTGCATCCACCGTTAGTGTGTTGTGTCGGTAGACAAATTGTAGTAGGTTCCATGTTGTTGTTAAAATAGGAGTTAATATGTGCCATAATTATCCTCTCAAAGCATTTCATCACCATGGACAATAATGCCACCAGTCATAAGTCATTGAGACATATTACCTTTCTGTTCTTGGGCACTGACATTATTGGTGAGAATCTGCTTCCTCGCTCTTCCTATTTTGCGCAATGGGACTTTACCATATCAGTAGTCCTGTCCAGACCCGACACCTTTTGGCCATTTTCGTTTCATTATAACTGGACTATTCATCATCATAGCATCATCACTCTCTACTTATCACTTAACTAATTATTTCGCATCCTAGTTATTGATACTGAGCTAATCAGGTACAGAGCAACATGGAATTGACTGCTCCTGATTATTCATATAAGGACCTCAGTCTTTATGTTGGACTCATTAGCCTCATCACTCTGTCTTGACTGAGGCCTCTGGTTAATTCTTATTACCATAGGAACGACCGTATCTTCTGCCTGCCATTGAGATCTGTATACAGTTGATGTCTCAGAGTGGGCCCATTGTTTCTTATCTCATTGCACCCAGCAAATTACTTACCAATTTATTATTAAGACCTCGATTCTTAGTAAACTGTGTTAATTTATTATTTTATGCTGCTTAGTAAAGGTGAGAGGATGGTACATTTGAATAGTCTCTTGTCTGGGTCAAACCTGAGTCTGTGTTTGTTTCCCTGAGTCTTCATTGCCATTGGGATCTCAAAACCAAAAGATTCAGAATCTTGTGAAAACCCAATCCTAAAGATCCTCTCCTTTGATTAACTCATTGTCAATCTCATTGCTTCATTTCTCTACATACTCAGAAACGTTTCAAAAGTTTCTAATCATTTACCATGTGTGTGTGCATGAAGGGATTTAATCCTCTAACACGTTGATTTACTCTTTTTTCTCTCTCTCCACAATTTTGCTGCTACAGGTGCACAACCTTTTATCCGGAGTTCCGGAAACCGAAAAACTCCGAAAACCGGCCATTTTTTCCAGGATGTCGTCTGCACACCAAAGCTCGCGTTTGGCACCAAACTTGACCCGAAACGACCCACGGTCAACCCAGGTCTGTACTACTATAGCGGCTGCCTCCTCCCTGGAGACCGGGGAGACACTTAAACATCTGTAAATCATTGCTTAAATGTTAGTCAGTTAGTTTGGAGGGCTTTTATGTGAAGGGGGGGGGGGGGGTGAAGGGGGAAACTTTAATTCTTAGTCCCCTACCTGGTCGGAGAGGCGGGGAGCGGGCAATGCCTTACCGGGTCGCCGTGCCGTAAGCTCCGGAGCGCTGTGGCCGCCAACTCCCAGCTGGGGCTGCGGGCGTCCGGCCACGGGCGGCGCCGGTTGTAGCTCCGACCCCGGCAAAACTACCCCTGGCTGCGCGGCGCTCCAAATCCAGCGCGGCCCGTGGCCGGACGCCCGCAGCCCCAGCACCGTTGTGGCCGCCGACATGTTTTGTGTCAGCGGCCACAGCGCTCCGGAGCTTACCGCAAGTCGACCCGGTAAGGCATTGCCCGCTCCCCATTGGTATCCCAGCGCTGCGACGCCGCCGACTCCCAACATTCGCGGAGCTGGGGATGCGGGCGTCCGGTCGCGGGCGGCGCTGGATTTGGAGCGCCGCGCAGCCAGGGGTAGAGTTGCCGGGGTCGGAGCTCCAACCGGCGCCGCCCGCGGCCGGACGGAGCCCCCAGCTCCGCGATGTTGGGAGTCGGCAGCCACAGCGCTCCGGAGCTTACTGCACGGCGACCCGGTAAGGCATTGCCCGCTCCCCGCCTCTCCGACCAAGTAGAGGACTAAGAATTAAAGTTTCCCCCTTCACCCCCCCAACCCAACCCATCACATAAAATCCCTCCGAACTAACTGACTAACATTGATGCAATGATTTACAATGATTCCCCGGTCTTCGGGGAGGAGGCAGCCGCTCCAGACTTTTCAAGCCGCTTGCGCTACCTACCTAATCTACGCTAAAAATCTTCCATTCGGAAATCTGAAATATTCCGAAATCCGACAAGTATCTGGTCCCAAGGCTTTTGGATAAAAGGTTGTGCACCTGTATTACTGCTCAATTTGTAGGTATGTTACAAAACTTACCTTCAGTGGCGCTGCAGTTCTGCCGCTGCCCGTGTGCGCGACTTTGGCGCCTTTGAGAGGGGGGCGGGTTTAAAATGCGATTTTTCTGCAGCCTATTCAAATCAATCTTTGTTAGGCTGTTTAGTTGTTAAAGAAAAATCGCTCCGACTGCCGTTTAATTAAGTTTATTAAAATTAGCGCTTGGATAATTTAATTGTTAGAGTAAATTAAAAATCATCTTCTAAAGCCATGAACGCCGACAATGGGACGGATCTCACGTAGGGGACAAGGCAAGGTAGGCTGTTTAATTTTTACATTAAAAAGTACTTCTTAAGATGTCTTTAATCAAAATTTTAAGTTGCGAGAAGGTGACTTGGAGCCCATCCGAACCGGCAGTATTTTTCATGCCGACATGGGCTTCAAATTCACTGCATCCGCAACATTCCAAACCAGCGCGTTCCACAAAATCCCACTCGCAAGATGATTTAAATGGCCATTAATTTACAGCAATTAAACACTAAATTCCTTCCATTTGGCCTATAAATTTATGACAATGAGATTTTAAAATCATGTTATATTGTGAATTCTTGTGTGAATGTTATTTGGACATTTAGGCTATTAAAAAATGTAAATCTTTTCTTAATAAATGGATAGATGTTTAGATCTAGTAATTGAATTTTGGAATTAGCTACAATTGGGTAACTAACTAATTATATGCTTTAATTTCAGGTCATCCAAGTAAGATTGTTTAATATTTGTTTCAGAATGCTTCAATCTATAATAACTGAAAATTTCTTTCAGTTCTCTTAATTTTTAATAAAGTTATGGCCATTTGACTGTCCTTGATCACAGCTTTTGTGTTAAGTCAATGGAAAAGCAATAGGGAACAAGATGTTAATTTCCGAGTATGAAAATGGCCATAACATTTTTAATACTGAAGATATGAAAGTGAATTAGGTGTCAAATTAAACTTATTTTTATGCTTTATCTGATGGGATAAATTGCACTTGATTTTTAAAATCTCAAAATTTTGTAACATTGCAACAATTTGCTATTTATTTATTTACTGCGTCCAATTGTTTTATTTTAATTAATTTTCACTTTTGACAGTATTCTCTGATGGATCAACCTTCAATACTTTTGCTTCAAAAGCTGCATTGGTGGATCTTCTTAAATTGGAGGAGACATTAGACTGAAAACCTAATGTCCTCTTAGGTACTACATTTCAAAGAACAGCACAGGAGTCCCTGGCCACTTTCTGTTCCCTCACTAATCCAACTAAATCCAATTTTCTAGTTAACAACCATTTGGTGTTTGAGGGATCTTGTTCTTCTACGCTACAACAGTGACCATATATCAGGACATTTTGTTTGCTATAAAATGCTCTGGATGACATCAATCATAATCATGAACTTTTATATGCAAATATTTCTGTTTATTTTTTATTCTCGGTTTAAATTCAGCCTTGACAGGGTAAAGGCACAGCTATTATTTTACCACATTAAGACACAAAATGTCGAAGTAACTCAACGGGTCAGGCAGCATGTCTGAAGAACATGGATATGTGATGTTTCGGGTTGTGACCCTTCTTCAGACTGAATGTAGGAGAGGCGGGAAAGAAAGCTGGAAACGAGGAGGGGTAGGACAGAGCGTGGCCGGTAATATGTGAACATGGATGAAGAGGTTTGTTGACATGCAGATTGTTGGACAAAGGTCAGAAATTAAAACAGATAAACAGTTGTGAATCGTTAAGCTCGGGACAGAAAAGTTGTGAATTGTGTAGCCATTGGAATGGATACAGGTGGATGTGGAGGGGAGAAACCGGTGAAAGGGCAGCCAGGATACAGGGCAGCAGAATTTTTATTACGTTGTGTTACCACATTGGGTATCTAGAACTAGCTTCCCCACTCAAAATAAAGAATCTCTGGGATTCACCACCCAAAAGGGCAGTTGGAGGCTCAATCACTGAGTACATCCAAGACATATTAGCAGAATGTGCCCTGAGGTGAAAGGTGAGCCACAATCTTACAATGGCAGAATAGGCTACCTCTGGTTATAAAAAACTTGCTGGAGGAACTCAGCGAGTCATTGGTACTGGTTTACTATTGTCATGTGTACCGAGATGCAGTGGTAAGCTTTTTTTAAGTGCTATCCGGTCGAATCGTATTATACATGAGTACAAACAAACTATACACAAGTACAACAGATTGTGCAAAGAGAAAAATACCAGAGTGCAGATTATAGTAACAGCATTATAGCATTACTATTACAGAGAAAACGTACAAGGACTGTGATGAGATAGGTTGGAAGATCGGGCCAACATCCTTACAGTTTGATAACAGTGGGGAAGAGGCTGTTCCTGAATCTGGTGGTTTGCCTTACAAGCTTTTGCATATTCTGCCCATTGGAGAGTGGAGAAGAGGGAATGATGGTGGTGAAAATGTTGAATATGTTGCCTGTTTTCCTGAGGTGGCGTGAAGTGGAGATGGAGTTGACAGGTGAGGGGAAATGGGAGTGGGTGGGAAATGCTCTGCTTGATGGACTGGGCTGCACCAAAACTCTATTTCCCTTCCTAAATCCTCTCTTGAATAATCAATTATCCAGCGGCTTCTGTGGAGGCAAAGAAATGGTTAACATTTTGGGTAGAGACCCTGCATTAGAACTAAGATTATGGAGTTCAAATAACCAGCACAAAGTGATTGGCTAAGTGTGATACAGGGGTTGGTAAATTATAGGTGGATCCAAATAACGTGGGTAGTTACAGGCAGATGGTTCCTTTTTTATTTTCAGTAATAATTAACTGTGAGAATAAACCAAAGACAAATTTGATGCCATCAGACTTCAGCTTAGAATACTTTAGGCAAAGAGGAGAGATAGATTTTGAACGATTTATTTTAAAGTAAAGATGAATGCTGATACCAAAACAAGTAAACTTACATATCTGCAAAATAGTTCTCCGAATGGCTGTAGTCCCTCTTGTGATAAAATCTGAGAGTCTAAAATGGGAAGTAATTAATAGGATTATTGTCTTAAATTTGATATATTTCTTTACCAATCTATCTACTTGTGTTCCAACTTTCAGGAAGCTATGGACTTGGATCCCTCTGCACATGCATGCCATTAAAGGTTTTTCAATCAACGATATACCTTTCACATAATTCGATCTTCCAAATTGCAACACCTCACACATGCTTGGATAAATCTCCATCTGCCATTTCTCTGTCCATTTCTGAAGCTGATTTATATCCTGCTTTGACGGCCTTCCTCATTGTCCACAGCTCCAGCAATCTTGGTGCCGTCTTTCTTTTTTCTAATCAACCCATCTACATTTATGTTCATGCCATTTTCAACAAAGATCCCAGCAAAGATACCTTTGTAACTCCACTCGTCACAAACCTCCAGCCAGAATAATGCCCCTCAACAACACCCTCTGTCCAACATGCGTACACTAGTTCTGAATCAATGTGATCAAGTCATTGTGAATATGGTGCATCCTAATCTTCCAGATCAGCCTAATATGGGAGACTTGATACCTTTGCTAAGGTACCACACTGAAGGCTGCTAAACAAAATAGGACCCCTTGGTATTCGAGGCAAGGTACCAGCATGGATAGAAGATTTGCTGAATGGCAAAAGGCAAAGGGTGGGAATAAAGGGGGTCTTTCCTGGTTGGCTGCCGGTGACTAGTGGTCTTCCACAGGAGTCAGTCTGCTACTTTTCATGATATATGTTAATGATCTGAATGATGGAATTGATGGCTTTGTGGCCAAGTTTGCAGATGATACAAAGATAGGTGGAGGGGCAGGTAGTGTTGAGGAAGCAGGGAGTCTGCAGGCGAACATGGACAGGTTGGAGGAATGGGCTAAGAAGTGGTAAAAGGGATACAGTGTTAGCAAAGTGTATGGTCATGCACTTTGGTGGAAGGAATAAAGGCGTTGCCTACTTTCTAAATGGGGAGAGGATTCAGAAATCAGAGGTGCAAAGGGATTGGGAGTGATGGTGCAGGATTCCCAAAGGGTTGATTTACAGGTTGAATCATTTTGAAAGGACTAGAACATAAAGACAAGGATGTAATGCTGAGGCTTTATAAGGCGCTGGTGTGGCCACATTTGGAGTATTGTGATCAGTTTTGGGCCCCATATCTGAGGATGTGCTGGCATTGGAGAGGGCTCTGTGTCTGGATTCGCTCAGGTTTAGAGGGATGAGGGAGGATCTAATTGAAACCGACCGGATAATGAAAGGCCTAGACAGAGTGGATGTGGAAAGGTTTTTTTCAGTAATGGGAGAGTCTAAAATAAGAGGACACAGCACTCTGAATAAAAGGATGTAACTTTGAAATGGAGATGAGAAGGAATTTCTTTAGCCATGGGCAGCAAATCTACGCAATTCATTAACACAGAAGGCTGTGGGGCCAACTCATTTGGTATTTATTCCTCCCTCTGGCTTTATATTTTACTCCTCCCCTTTTTTCCTTTTCTATGCCAAGGTCCTAACAATTTCTTCTCTGGCTTTGCACTATGTCCGAGAATGCATGATCTATGTCCTTGGATTTATCCACCTTTTTGTGCTTTAAGACTCTGAATATGTCCTCTTTGTATTATGCATGTGCCAAAATATATCTACTCACTACCAGTGAACTCACTAGATTCCATGACTTTTGTGGTAATTACAGACAAGAGTCATGTCAGACATCGCTCTTCTCCTGTGGCACCACACACAGCTGATCACGTTGATCCTTAAAGGCCATATTCTCTACTTAGTTAGCTTTTGTTCTTGATATAGAATCTCTTAGGATTCTCCTTCACATTATCTGCCAAAGCTATCTCCTATCCTCTTTAGACCCTCCTCATTCCCCTCTTAAGTCTATTCCTACATCCTTTACACTCCTCAATAGATTCATTTGTTCCCTATACATGAAATATGCCTTTGTTTTACTGACCAGAGCCTCAATATCTTTTGTCAAGCAGGGATACTTAATCCTGCCACCATTGTCCTTTGTTCTAAGCGAAACATACTGGCCCTGAACTCTCCCTATCTTACTTTTAAAAGCATCTCACTTATCGCATTTCTATTTACCTGCAAACAGCCTCTCCCAATCAAACTTTGAAAGCTCCTGCCTAATGTCACCAAAATTAACCACTTTAACTTATGAACTAGTCCCATCTTTATCCAGACCTATTTTTAAAACAAATGCAATTATGGTTACTGGTCCCAAAGTGCACCACCACTGCACTTCAGTCATTTTCCCTGCATCCTTTCCCAATAGGAAATCCAGTGTTGCTCTTCTTTGGTAGGGCCATCAACATATGGTTTGAGAAAACTTGCCTGGATACACTGAAAAAATCCTCCCCGTCCAAGCCTTTACCAAAATGGCTGTCTCGGTTAATATTAGGGAAATTAAAATCACCTTCCACTACACCACTGTTATAGCTATCTGGAATCTCCCTAATTATTTGCTCCTTAAATTCCTGCTGACTACCAGGGGGACTATAATGCAATCCCATCAATTGTGATCATGCTCTTCTTACTTTTGAATTCCACCAATATAGTCTCATGGGACGATCCCCCAGGTTAATTCTCACTGTTGTGATTTTTTCCCAAATCAAAAAAAGCAATTCACCCTTCTCTCTTACTCCCACTTCTATCATATTTGTGGTATTTATAGCCTAGAACACTGAGCTGCAAGTCTTGTCCATCCCTCGACCATGATTAAATATAATCTCCAGGCCCATGCATCTGTTCATTGTCTAAGTTCATCTACCTTATTTGTCAGGCTTCTTGCATTAAAATAAATTGCTTTTTGACTTATTCGCTCGCTGTCCTACTGCCTGTCCTGCCTACAGAGCTTGATCACTTTAACTTCTATGCATGCCTCGACTTTCTCATCTACCACACATCTGCTATGTGTCCTACCTCCAATATCCGCAAATAGTTTAGCATTTAAAAAACTT
This sequence comes from Amblyraja radiata, assembly GCF_010909765.2. NCBI lineage: Eukaryota > Metazoa > Chordata > Chondrichthyes > Rajiformes > Rajidae > Amblyraja > Amblyraja radiata. Next base: position 53,898,444 of record NC_045963.1, read on the forward strand.
TAAATGGATATCTAGCATTTATAAGAATATACAGTATATAGTATTCATCAACATGACACCACAACAATTACATACCTCTCTTTTTGTAAAGAAACTTGGAGTAATTTTAAATGTAGAGAAAGCTTCCAAGTGTAGTAGATCCTTATTAAAATATATTATGACTATATGTAATCCACTTTCTTTCAGGTAGATGATTTCTGACCAAAAATTAGCTTCTCCTTTCATATCTACATGGTACACTGGACGCCGCATATTGTGGATGAACTTTCTAAAAGGACATTGCGGTGCATCTACTGTTAACAGGGAACTGAAAACTTCCATTTCCATGGGGTAAATGTGTTCTTCAACTCCAGAATTGTATAATTTAAGAACATAAATATTACTAAGGAGGTTAGTGTAAAGGATTATATTTGAATCTTTTCTTTCCCACACATGTAGCTTTAATAATGCATCTGTGCCAACCACACCAAAAAGCATTAAATTATTGACCATCTTGATTAGAATATTCAATCTGTAATCTGAAATAAATGGAGAAAAAAAAATTAAAATCTGAATAAGCAGAAAATAATCTTACTTTCATTGCACAAATCATTGTAATTTATGGTTAAATTCATTTCTTCACATTAAATATGGAAGTATATATTGTAAATATGTGAACGCGCAAAGTGCAATCCACCAACAGAGATGGGAAAATGTAATTTACACTGATAGCTTGTGTTGTAATTATAGTAATAGGAATTAGAGAGAGAGAAAAAAGTTTGGTCTCCTTATTCAAGGGAACATATACAGTGCTTGCGCTGCAGGCATTGTCATGATGGTTCTGTGGAATTATTCATAGATGAGGAAACTAAGAAATGAGAGAATATCAAGTTCTATTTTATGTCTCTGGAATTCAGAATGAGAAGTGACCTTATTGAGATATGGAAACAACTTGATCATATTATAGAGGAGCTTGTTCTCTTGGGTGATTCATCTTTGAAATTATTTTGTCATAGAAGGTGATTGGTACTGAGTCTAAGTCTGGATGAGTCCCTAAACTGGAAAGAGTGCAAAGACATTCATGAGAATGGTACCAGGACAGGTAATTTGAGTTATAAGCAGAAGCTGGATAGGTTGGGAGTTTTTTTCTATTGAGGATTAAGCGGTGATCTTAAGTATATAACATCACAAGTGGCATTAATAAGGTAGATAGCATAGATTTCAGGTGAGAAAGACAGGATTTAAAAGGGATCTGATTTGCAACTTTTTCCACACAACGTAGGAATTTGGAACAAGATGACAGAGAAAACTGTGGATGCGGGTACAACTACAATGTTTAAACCTCATTGGACAGGTACATGGATTGAAAAGGTTTAGAGGGATATAGGCTAAACACAGGCAGATGGGACTACATCTTAGTTGGCCATGAAATTTCCCCTGAAAGGCCTGTATCCTTACTGTATAACTCTAACTCTGTGTCATTACCTATGGTGCATTTCAGTCTGAGATACATTTTGGACTTTGGAGAATCAAGGTTTAATGGAGATTATGCTGTGCTAGTGAAGTTGAGGCCAATAACTAGATTAGTTCAGAACTTACTAAAATGTGGAATAGACTTGAAGTGGAGTATGGTTTACTCTCGCCCCATTTTGAGTTATTATGTGCTTAACAACCAGCTCCTAATGGGATGAACTTTTGGATAAGTATTTTACCATTTTCTTTCTTATGCATCCAATCTCATCCTTCTTTGCATTTTGTTTTGGCTATATTATTACATACTGAACTAAATATTTAAATTTACATTTCATGGCTTGGGTTTTCTAGCCCAAATTTTGAAAGGTGTCATATTTCACAAATCTGAATTTTCTTGAATAGTCACCGAAATGGTTGACAAGGACAGGGCAGTAGACGTTGGATGATATTGAAGATGACATGGATGATACATTTGCAGATGACACCAACAGTTATGGTATAGTGGCCAATAAGTTTAGAAAAGGACCTGGGATAATGAAGGAGGTGGGTCAAAGAATGGTAGATAGAATTTAAACTTTGACAAGGTAAGGTGATGTATTTTGTGATGTAAGTGAAACATGGGCAAGTGTTGTAGAATAAATATCTTTTGTCAAGCAGGGATACTTAATCCTGCCACCGTTGTCCATTGTTCTAAGCGAAACATACTGGCCCTGAACTCTCCCTATCTTACTTTTAAATCTTGCATCTCACATCATATTTCCATTTACTTGCAAGGAATAAAGAGTGTAGTAGCCATCTAGCTTAACTCAGTATGTTCTAACTTATAACCAGTTATACCATGTTATAACCAGTTACCTTTAAATTTTATCTGCCTGTAATTATGTGGGTGGGATTTATTACATAGTTGGAGGCGTGTTTGAGGCTGGGATTCTCACGCAGCCGCTCTAGTAGTTTTTAATTTAGTAGGAGGAAGTATGGGGGAGAAGGCACAGCTTTCGACCATGCTCGAGTTTGACTACAAGTAAGAGCAAAATGTACTTAAACAAGAAGAAATTTGGATGAATATCTTACTGTTTTTGCTACGACAATAAAGAAACTATTTTACTTCGGAGTCACATGAGTGACTAAGTGAAGAAGCCCCGCCAGTTCGCATGCGCGTCATTATCGTCACTCGCATAGCGAAGCACCTCACTGGCAGGCACGTCGCCCCTGCCAGCGGTAAGTGTAAACTACAGGTAAGTTTACTATTTCTTACCTGGTTTTGATTCAGTGCAGGAACTTCTTTTTTACAGAGGTTTCCTGTCGGTATTTCGCGAAGCCGACGAGGGAACCAGCTACGGGCTGTGGGGAGACCCCGGTTCCGACCGCGGATGCGGGTAGCTGGCGAATGTCGGGTTTGCGATCCCAGTTACTGACAACACGGTCAGTGACTTCCCCCAGAGAGGGGAAATCCAGCAGCAATGCGGTGCCCAGACCGCAGTGGTCCCCAGGATATGGGGTAAAACCGACCAGAACGGTCAGCCCTAGTGCCGGGAGAATTCCACTCTGGTAATGTATACAGACGCTGGGGTTCCCGGGGAGGGAAATCCAGCAGTAATGGGGCGACCAAACCGCAGTGGTCCCCAGGGTATGGGGTAAAACCGACCAAAATGGTCAGCCCTAGTGCTGGGAGGGTTCCCCTCCGGTAATGTAGAAAATTTGGATGTTGGCCAGGATGGAGCTCCTTATGGAGAGGATGCTCCATCTAGATACACTAGCAGGAGTTGTGTCAGCGCGGGCCTATGGGAAAGCCCGTGCCAGCAGTGCCTTGGACAGGGCTGCTTAATGTGGATGCCGAGTCTGTGCCAGAGCGGGCCTATGGGAAAGCGCATGCCAGCAGTGCCTTGGACAGGACTGCTTCATGTTAATGCCAAGTCTGTGGCAGTGCCGGGCCTATGGGAGAGCCCGTGCCAGCAGTGCCTTGGACAGGGCTGCTTAATGTTGATACCGACTCTATGGCAGCGCCGGGTTATGGAAGAGCCCGCGCCAGCAGCGCCTTGGACAGGGCCGCTTAATGTTGATACCCAGTCTAAGGCAGTGCCGGCCTATGGGAGAGCCCGCGCCAGCAGCGCCTTGGACAGGGCTGCTTCATGTTCATGCCTAATCTATGGCAGCACCGGCCTATGGGAGAGCCCGCGCCAGCAGCGCCTTGGACAGGGCTGCTTCATGTTCATGCCTATGGCAGCGCTGGCCAATGAGAGAGCCCGCGCCAGCAGTGCCTTGTAACAGGGCTGCTTAATGTCTCCCTCTTGGAGGAGACCATGCCGGGTCAGTGTAAATCTGATGCCGAATCTGAGGGTATAGCCGTGGAGCATACCCAAGGGATGAAGGTGAGTCAGAGGTACCATTCCTGGCAGCAAGGTTTGCCATCCCAACACAAGCAGTGAACACCGCTATCAGGGGGACATTGGAGCCAGCCGCAGAATCTTCTATTCAGGTAAGACCTATTCAACAGGCAATACCTGGAGAACGAAGCACAAGCTATTGGACCAATCAAGGCCAACAACGAGCAAAGCTTCATTGTTTCGGCGGCAACGCACCCCACGTCTTCATCAGCAGTAAGCGGTTCGCTGAAGCTGGTGGCAGCATGAAAGCTGGCCAGAGGTTCCACGTACTCTACCAGTTCTATTCTACAACTAAGGGACCACTTACAAGTTGATAATATTTACACTTGGTTGTACAATACACAAATGATTAAGACATTATTATTTACATAGAGGCATCTAACCATGAAATGGACAATACTAGCATTCCAAGCAGGTTGGAATTGGGCCAGAATTGTGTTTTGAGGCAGGCTCAGTAATTTTGGCCAGGATTGCCTTCGAGACAGGCTCGGAGTTGTCTTTCGAGGCAGGCTCAGAATTGTGGCCAGAATTGTCTTTCGAGACAGGCTCAGAATTATGGCCAGAGTTGTCTTTTAAGACAGGTCAGAATTATCAGATAGGCTCAGTATTATGGCCAGGATTGTCTTGCAAGACAGGCTCTGAAATCGGGCCAGAGTTGTCGTGCAGGCACGAAATGATGGCAGGTGTGGCCTGTTCGTTATGAAAAATGGCTGATTGACAACTGGTTTCATAAGGTGTTCCCGTTTACAGTGATCATCAGAGATATTTGGAGGAGACAAATGCTATGATGAGGCAATAATGTCAGTATGATGTCTTGTCTGAGTGATATTTTTAACGCTGTATTTTGCTAAAATCCACTGTTTCAGTCTCAAACTATATTTGAGAAATTGGGCTCCTCTATCCAGTTAAAATTAAGTTGTTACCAAATAGACTTGGTCATTGGGATATACCTTTAGCTATTAATTGGCCTATGACTCCGCCCTGGGCAACAAATTGGAGTTAATAGAAACCTGTACAGCCTTGTTGTAATAAAGCAGCCTTCTATTTATTAAGACTAATTGGCAATATAATAGCTGTGATTCAGCTGTGCAAGTGGGGGAACAGACACCATGCTAACTGGCAAACTCTAAAGTGCCATGTAGGTCATTGTTAACACACCTATGCTATTACTAGCTGAAGCTACCAAAGTCACAATGATTGACATTCAGCATTGCTCCAGTAGTTTGGTCAGTAAAAATTTCAGTTATATTGCAAACTGATGCTAATGGCCCTAACGTGGGAAATTGTGAATGTCATCTCTATTTTGGAGGTGGAGAAGATTTGCATGAGTTACCAATTCTTCAGTTATTGGTATCAACTATCTATAGACCCTACATGCATTCTATGGGTTAAAGAGTGATTGAGCGAATATGCATAATCTACATGCTCAACTTCAGGTTGATACACTATGATGGTGACATATGTTAGTCACATGGGTACAATCAAGTAAAAGTATCCTGTAATACTTTACCTAATCTCATTTGCCACTGGTGTATCATCACGTACAGATCAATGACAACACAGAATGGATGTTGTATCACACAGTATTCATGACATTTTGGTTCAATAGAACACCGAATATCGATATGTTGGTTTTCATGCTTATTCACAGGTTGCAAAAATATGGTGCATAAACAGTGGCGAAAGATACATTCTTGCTACAAGGAGGAGGAATGGTCTTTTATGTCTTCCTCCATTTTGCCTCAGGTCTTCAAATAAAGTCATCAAGATCCTGTTTAAAATTTTTCCTAATGTCTGGTTGGCCTATGCAGCTTTGCGTCCCGATTTGTCGGGAATAATAATACAACCTTATACAGTTATTCTAAACATAAACTTTGCTGGTTCAGCCTGTGGCTCGGGAAATCAGCCTGTGCATGATAAAATCAATTTATGTTTGCAGATTCTGAATAGACTGCTCCTACGGCTTAGGTGTCTCACCAATCCTTGTATGTGCTCACTCCAGAGTGCTGGGATAGCACCAAAAAAGCAGTACATTTCTTTTTCAGGAGATGGGAAGCGTTTAGTTAATGCTCATGTTGCATTTAAAACGGTACAGATTACTGACGTCTTGGAGTTCATTTTAAATGGTCTTTTGACAATAATTGAGTTATAGGGCCACTAACTGTGCCAACGAGCCTGCAGCAAACGGGACCCACTCTGTCGGGTTCACCCCGGATATCGAGTTTGTAAAGGATATCTTTGGCACAAGTTTTCCCAGGGCAAGTACAATGCAGTATGGGATATTGACATTGTGATAACACTATTTCACCAGGTGGCCCCAGCTACAGCCTTAGCTTTGGCCGGTTCTCATATGGTAGTTATCCTCCTGGCGCTGGTTTAGCACAACAGGTTCAGTCGCTACATAATTGCGACGGGACAGGATGATTACATCTGTAAATAATATATATAATATTTTATGTTTATAATTACTTAAGCAGAGCAGAAGGGGTGTCAGGTCTCAAAATAGTTCAAGGCATACTCAGGGACCTTTGGTTATGTGAGGGCACACATATACAACAATACGTCAAGGTCACCAAGAGCCTTTGAGGCTCTGAACTAGCAATGCTTGTTAGTTACAAAAAACTTTATAAGAACATATCCGGTCAGACCTTTTCCAGGTGATAAAACGGGGTTTGATTTATGCAGGAGTAGATAATGATTTACAGATCTCACTCCACCAGGGCTGCTACAACATCAGCAGCAAGGGTTATTTATGTTCCGCTGGACCACATCCTAACGGCTGCAGTATTGTCAAACGAACGAATTTCCAAACATTTTATAATAACCCATTGCCAGACCAGGGGTATTTGTCAACTCTATTTTACGTTTTATTATAGTTCCACCCGGATGAAAGGTGTTACTATTATTATTACTTCATTTAACAGCATCAGCATGCATACAGTCATGACATAAATCTATGTCATGACTGCATGCATTATGAATGTTTCCCTCATCTGTCAATGAAGCAGTTGTGATTGTGTAGACTCATTTCTCATGGCATGAAATCACAGATCTTTGAAATCTTCACGTAGTCACTCATGTGACTCCGAAGTAAAATGGTAAGATTAAACGAGAACTTACCAGTTTGAAGTTTGATCTTTATTTTATGAGGAGCTACGTTGAGGGATTACGTGCCCTCCGCTCCCAACCCTCATAAAGGTCATCTGGTAGTTCTAGTCTTCTCTAACCTTACTATGTCACTTCAATTACTGTTATCTGTGATTTCACACCGCTGCTTTGAAGATTGACGCGCATGCGAACTGGCAGGGCTTCTTCACGTAATCCCTCAACGTAACTCCTCATAAAATAAAGATCAAACTTCAAACTGTAAGTTCTCATTTAATCTTACTATTAATTAAGAGACCGTTTTGAAGATTAATCTTTGGACGACTTTGAAAGTCTCGTGGAGAGCTTGTATGCGTATCAAAATTATCTCCTTACCCCCGTCTTCAATCATAGTGGCTAGAGGAATTATTCCTTGAACAATATAATAATCTGTCATTACATCTACTCGAAAGCTACCTTAGAGCCAAGAGGTGGAAGATTTGTCCCATAGAAGAGGGACTGAAGATTGGGCTGGATCTCTGGAGAGAGATTACTGCCAGAAGATTCCCTAGGAGAGGGACTGAAGACTGGTTCTGAAGAAGAGGAACTGAAGAAAATAGATCTCAGCCAGAGATTTAGAACCTACTTGACCGGTAGGTTAATCGACAAAGCCACGAGACTTATTTGAAGATTGAAAACTTCACTGATTGAGAGCATTAGTAAGAACAGTGTTATGCTGTATATTTGAAAGCCGGAATGCTTTAATTTAGAAAAGCTTCTTAACGAGATGCTGTGAAAGTTCGACAAACGTCGTATTTTAAAAGTAAAATTACAGGCTCTGATAAAGAGTCTGGAGGTATTAGAAGATTAGATTAGATTAGATTAGATTCGTTTTATTGTCATTCAGACCTTTCGGTCTGAACGAAATTTTGTTTCCCTGCAGTCATACATATAATTTTTAAAAATGGCAAAAACACACAATCAACACAAATTTAACATCCACCACAGTGAGTTCACCAAACACCTCCTCACTGTGGTGGAAGGCAAAATCTTAAAGTCTCTGTCTCTGTCTCTTCCCCCTTTGTTCTCCCTCTGCGCCAAGGCGACGGTTCAAACTCCGCGGGTGGTTGCTGCCTCCACCACAACTCCAGGGCCGAGTCGGGTCTCCGCCGCTGCTGCTGCTGCTGCCGCCACCGCAGCTTCGGGGCCGAGTCAGGTCTCCGCTGCCGCTGCTGTTGCTGCTACAGCTCCAGGGCCGAGCCGGGTCTCCGCTGCCGCTGCTGTTGCTGCTACAGCTCCAGGGCCGAGCCGGGTCTCCGCTGCCGCTGCTGCCGCCGCTACAGCTCCAGGGCCGAGCCGGGTCTCCGCTGCCGCTGCTGCCGCCGCCACAGCTTCTGTGCCGAGTCCGGTCTCCGCTGCCGCTGCTGCCGCTGCTACAGCTTCGGGGGCGAGTCCGGTCTCCGCTGCCGCTGCCGCTACAGCTCCAGGGCCGAGCCGGGTCTCCGCTGCCGCTGCTGCCGCTGCTACAGCTCCAGGACCGAGTCAGGTCTCCGCTGCCGCTGCTGTTGTTGCTACAGCTCCGATGTCGCCAGCTCCGCCATTAGGCCTCGGCGCAGATGGAGACGGGGAATACGACCGAAGAAAAAGTCGCATCCCCCGAAGGAAGAGACCAAAACATGTTTCTCCCACCCCACCCACACACATACACAACTTAATAAAACAAAATTAACTAAAACATGACAATGAACAAAACGAAAGAAAAAAACAGACGGACTGCAGGTGGGCCGCAGCTGTTAAGCCAGCGCCGCCATCTTGGCGAAGCAAGTTCTGCTAAGTTTTGGAAGGGAGCCAAGGGTGAATAAAACTGAAATTCAGGTGCTGGCCTTGGTTTGTTTTGAAGTGGAGATAAGACACATTCTTTCTGAACTGACTTCTCTTCTATACTTCCAAAATATTTGGATGTTTTTTTAAAAGTCCAGATTTGTTTTGGATTCTTATCGGGTGTTTACAGAACACGGTGTAGAATGTTTATCAATAATGACTGAAGCAAACTGAAGAGGTCCTGTTGGTCCAATTAGCAGATTTGGCAGTCTTCAAAATGGCGGTTCCCTGGTTGGCTGCGGCTGCATTGACTCTCGTTAGGGATAGCGGTAAGTTTTCTAAGGTCCGGCTTCATAACTTGCAGCGGGCAGGCTGCAAGTTAACATACGATCATGGGGCATTACTGAGATTACAACGGTTAAGCAGTACAGACTACGTGGACGTTGAACTCGAGGAATGCCTGCACTGTCTCGGACTGCTGTGTCGGGAGAACCCAGCGGCCTGCAGAATTGCGGAGACATTCACAAACACTGGCCGCTACAGAAGAACACGGAGGCGGCGCTACAGAAGGACATGGAGGCGGCGCTACAGAAGACAGAAGCGGGGCTGTCGAGGGGGGCTAACGGCGAGGCTAAAGGCTAACCCGTGGAGGACACCGCTCCCATCCGTTCTCCTGTCGAATGTCCGCTCTCTGGAAAATAAAATGGATTATCTACATCTGGATCTCACAATAAAAAGGGAGGTGAGAGACTGCTGCGTTATAGTTTTGACAGAGACATGGCTAAACCCATCTGTACCTGATGCGGCTGTAATACAATACAATACAATACAATACAATTCAATTTATTGTCATTTGGACCCCTTGAGGTCCAAACGAAATGTCGTTTCTGCAGCCATACATTACAAACAAATAGACCCAGCACACAACATAATTTACATAAACATCCATCACATTGCTGTGATGGAAGGCCAAAAAAACTTATCTCTCCACTGCACTCTCCCCCCCGATGTCAGAGTCAAAGTAAAAGTCAAAGCCCCCGGCGGGCGATGGCGATTGTCCCGCGGCCATTAAAGCCTCGCCGGGTGATGCAAGGCCGCGCACCGGGTTCTTGATGTTAGAGCCCCCGGCGTGCGCTCGCAGAGTCCCGCAGCCATTCCAAGCCGCGCGGGGCGATGATGTAAGGCCCCGCTCCAGGAGCTCTTCAACCCCGCAACTCGGGCGGGAGAAGTCGCCGTTGCGGGAGCCCTGAAAAGCGGTCTCCCTCCAGGGACCCGCGGGCTCCCGGTGCCGCCGTCCGCCAGACCCGCAGTTGCAGCCTCCGAACCTCCGGAGGTCGGGCCACAGCAGCGTCCACCACAGCTCCACCCGCTCCGGACTCGGCCAGCTCCGCGACGGTGAGGTGAGTAGTCGGCACCAGAGCTCCCGGTCTTCCTGTTGGAGGCCGCTCCTCGTTGCAGCCCCAACGACAACGGAGACCCGACAAAGAAAAGGTTGGGTCTCCCGTGCAGGGAGAGATTTAAAAGTTACCCCCACCCCCCCCCACACCCCCACACACATACCCCAACAAAAAATAACAAAAACTACATAAAAACATAGACATAAAATAATAAAAACGCAGACGGACTGCAGAGGCCGCTGCTGACGAAAGTCGCGCCGCCCACCGTACTTAGGGGGGCTAACAACTTTCCGGCTCGACAGGGACACTGTTTTGACTGGTACATCCCGGGGTGGGGGTGTGTGCATCTACACAAACAACAGCTGGTGTAATAATGCTACTGCTGTTTCCAGCCACTGCTCTCCGGACATAGAGTTTTTGACTGTGAAATGCAGGCCATTCTATCTGCCACGGGAGTTTACTGTGGTTAGCATTACTGCTGTATACATCCCCCCCGCAGCCAACACTAAGGAGGCTCTGCGTATTCTCTACCGTTCCATCAGTGAGCTGCAAAGAAATCATCCAGAGGGCGTTGTCATTGTTGCTGGGGACTTTAACCAGGCCAACATGAAGACTGTCCTCCCTCATTTCCATCAATATGTGGACTTTGCTACACGTGGAGAGAATACGCTGGACCGGTTCTACAGTAACATCAAGCAGGCTTTCAGAGCAGTACCCCGGCCTCAGCTCGGCTCCTCTGACCACCTCTCTGTAATGCTCATCCCAGCCTATAAGCCCCTGCTGATCAGAGAGAAACCCACTGTGAAGCAGGTTAGAGTCTGGTCTGAGGGAGCTACAGAAGCACTCTAGGACTGCTTTGAGTGCATGGGCTGGGACATGTTCAGGACAGCAGCCACTCACAACCAAAACATCAATGTGGATGAGTATGCCATGTCAGTGTCGGGATACATACAGAAGTGCATGGTGGACGTCACTGTCATCAGGAACATCACAACCCGGGCCAACCACAAACCTTGGATTACTGCAGAGGTGCGTGCCATGCTAAAAGCACGAAATGCGGCTTTTAAATCTGGTGATTTGGGGGCTCTGAGGACAGCGAGAGCCAACCTCAACCGCGAAATTAGGAAAGCAAAGCGCGCCCACGGACAGAAAATCCAGGGTTTCTTCCAGGATGATACCAACACCAGGAACATGTGGGAAGGCATCCGGGCCATAACAAACTACAAGGCCCCTCAGATGTCTTGTAAGGATGACACAGACTTTCTAAATGAACTAAATAATAATTTCGGCAGGTTTGAGGCACTGAACACCACTACAGTGAGGAAATTAGAGCCACAACCAGGAGAACAGACACTGTCTTTTGAAACTGCTGAAGTCCGCAAAATCCTGGAGGGTATTGACCAGCGAAAGGCAGCCGGACCGGATAACATACCGGGGCGTCTGCTTAGGGGATGTGCCGACCAGCTGGCTCTGGTTCTGACAGACATTTTTAACATCTCCCTGAACCAGGCCATTGTTCCATCATGTTTCAAGACAGCCACCATCATACCAGTTCCCAAAAAGTCTACAATAACCTGCCTGAATGATTACCGCCCCGTAGCACTCACACCAATAATAATGAAGTGCTTTGAGAGGCTTATTAAGCAGCACATGGTCTCTAAACCCCCCTCCAGTTTTGACCAGTTCCAGTTTGCTTATCGCCAGAACTGCTCCACAGAGGATGCTATTTCCTCTGCAGTCCACCTGAGCCTACAACACCTGGAGGAGAGGAACACCCACGTGCGGATACTGTTTGTTGATTTCAGCTCAGCATTTAACACGATAATCCCCCAGCATCTGGTGAGCAAACTGGCACCCCTAGGTTTCAATACCATGCTATGCAACTGGATCCTGGATTTCCTTTCTGAAAGACCCCAGTCTGTGCGGGTGGGGAAGAACACCTCCTCGGTCATCACACTGAACACCGGCTCCCCTCAGGGCTGTGTCCTGAGTCCGCTGCTCTTTACATTGATGACACATGACTGTGTCGCCAGGTCCACTACTAACCATATCATCAAATACGCGGATGACACAACAGTAGTGGGCCTCATCCGCAATAACGACGACCAGGCATATAGAGAGTAGGTGGAACAGCTGGTGAGCTGGTGCAGCAGGAACAACCTTCTCCTAAATGTGAACAAAACCAAGGAGATTGTCGTCGATTTCAGAAGGAAAATTCAGCCCAGTCACACTCCACTTTGCATCAACAACTCAGCAGTGGAGCAGGTGAAAAGGATCAAGTTCCTGGGGGTGCATATAACGGACACCTTAAACTGGTCCACAAACATTACATCTCTGGCAAAACGGGCACAGCAGCGGTTGTACTTCCTCCGCAGGTTGAGAAGTTTACACCTCCACTCTCCCATCCTCGCCACTTTCTACAGAAGCACAATTGAGTCGGTCATGACCAGCTGCATCTCTACGTGGTGCGGCAGCTGTACAGCTGCGGACTGGAAGTGCCTTCAGAGAGTGGTGAGGACAGCGGAAAAAATCATTGGGACTTCTCTTCCTTCCATCATGGAGATGGGGTACAAGCGCTGTCTGATTAGAGCTAAGGGCATTACCAGAGCCCCCACACCCACAATTTGGACTGTTTATACTGCTTAACTCTGGGAGGAGGTACCGCAGCATGAAGAGCGGGACAACCAGGTTCTGCAACAGCTTCATCCCCCAGGCCATAAGATTACTGAACAATCAACAAAACCGAGGCCAGAACTTTTTTAATATCGACACTTTAAAAAAACTTTTTATATATATTTATTTTACAGAATCATGCACATGAGGCATTTTTATGGACGCATCTAGCACTTTTACTTTTACTATTTACCTGATTTGGAGAGTCAAATGCAACGAAATTTCGTTCAAGGTGCACTGTGTCTAGGTGTATATCTGAATGACAATAAAGTTTTCATTCATTCACTCATTCATTCATACATTCATTCATTCATTCATTCATTCATTCATTCATTCATTCATTCATTCATTCATTTATTCATTCATTCATTCATTCATTCATTCATTCATTCATTCATTCATTCATTTTCATTCATTCATTCATTCATTCATTCCAAGACCTGTTTAAATCCATGGAGCAAGATGAAGCAGGTAAGGCAGGCGAAGGAGCGCCACCAGAGGGAACCATGGGATCTTCAACAAGTAAGCCAGGTGGAGAAGAAGCCTTCCTGAAAGAAACTCAGAAGGATAAAAACAACTTATGGAAGCAGATGATCAAGAAAATTGAAATCCAGGTGAAACTAATAGAATCAAAAGAAAATGCGAAGATAGTGCAATCTAATCTGAAGCAATTATTCAGCCTTGGTCACGAGGTTGGAGAGAAGCAAAGCTCATTGCTGAGTTTACTGCTGCCTCGGGAAGAACTCAAAAGCCACACCCAGTGGTTCCAAGAAAATGTTTTCGATGAGTTTGTAGATAATGTGCAGACGTGGTTAGAAGAAATCGGACAACTTACTTATGGTACAGTTGAAAGCGTGATGCAACAAGGTGCTGAAATGGAGGAGGAGATTACACCACATGATAGTATCTCGAATGTACCTACACCAAGATCAAGACATAAATCTGGCTCTATAGCCAGTTCAGAGTCAAGGCTCGAATGCTGATTTAGTCGCCCTCTCAATACAAGCGGATGCCTTGGAGAAGAAACATGAGATTGAGCGACAAGAAGAACAGCTGCAAGGAAAGATGAGGCGACAAGAAGAACAGCTGAAAGGAGAGATGAGGCGACAAGTGTAGATCAGTGCATGCCCCTTTAACATAGTGACCTCACCATTACTAACCACTCCCTATTACCTTCAGTATAACTGTAGCCTCCCCACGTCCCTCTCGCTCTCTAGCTCCAGTGACAGACCACGGACAGCTAGGGCACAGTGTGTGTTATATACCAGTGTCTGTAATAAAACATGTAGTGAAGACCACGCGTGTTTGGAAGTCATTACATGGTGTCAAGAAGTCGTACTTCGCGCCTCCTGTCTATCGGGTTTTTTTTTCTTTCCCCCAGTTCCAATTTCCCTGTTATTCGCCATGGCAAACTCGTGTCGTAAACCTGACGTGCTGGTGTTTGACTCAGACATCGTGCACCGTTGGGCGGTCTTCAAACGCGATTTCCAGCATTACATCGCGATCGCCCATGCCAATGCCACCCCGGAGGTGCGGGCACATCTACTACTTAACCTGGCTCCCCGGAGGCCATGGAACGTTCGGAATCATTCGAGTACGGCGCTGGTGAGGATGCTGAGGACCCGGTATGTCTTTTGGCTAAATTCACCGCGCTCTGTGACATTCCTACTAATTGCATAATTGAGCGGTTTAAGTTCTTCACCAGACGCCAAAACCCCGGGGAGCATATCGACTCTTTCATTGCCTCGTTGCGTCACCTGGCTCGGCGTTGCCGTCTTGACACGGTGACCACCGACCAGATGATCAGGGATGTCCTGGTTCACGGTCTACAGGACGATAAGCTACGGGCTGAGCTCTTAAGGAAGCCTGACCTGACTTTAAACGAGGCCTTGCATTCCTCTCGCATGGCTGCTGCTGTTGCCTCTGTATCTACACCTGCTGCTCAGGACATTAACTATGCCAGTGCTGCTGGGCGCAGGCGGAACGATGGCCCGCCACGCCAGCGTAGCGCACCCGCACCAGCAAGGGACGGCCCACGTCGTTGCCCCAACTGCAACTTCGCTAGTCATCAGTTTAATGTTTGCCCCGCGCTGGGGAAAACTTGCAATTTCTGCCGAAAGCTGAATCACTTTTCTGCAGCCTGTCGTTCAATTGGCAGGCCGGTCCCTGCTCCACGAAGGAGCCTAAACAACCTTGCTGAGCCTGATAGCGCTCTTGGTTCCCAGCACTTTTCAGACGAACTCCCTGATTCAGATAACGTCTCCTCCCATGATGAATCGTCTATTTTCTCACTCTTGGGTGCACCTGCTTTGATTAAGGATCCCTCTGTACGTGTTACCGTGAATGGGTCGACCTTTACTGCCAAGGTCGACACGGAGCTTCCACAAATGTTATGTCAAGAAGCCTTTTCGAACAGATAAGATCTGGTGAGAAGGTTACTCCCGACGACTCCCGTCTTCATGCCTATGGGGGAGGAGTGCTCACACCAGTCGGAAAAACAACCCTTATCTGCACAGTCCTGGAGACCTCTCGGCCCCTCACTTTCCTCCTGCTAGACTCTGAGCATGTTACTCTGTTGGGCGCTCGAGCGTGCCAGGACCTCGGTTTGGTTTCCTTCCACCGCGGTATCCACCCATGGACCCCATGATCGAGTACCCCGATCGCTTTGATGATGTATTGGGGAAGTTACCCTGCAACTACAAGATCGCTGTGGACCCGGAGGTCGATCCGGTGGTCCGCCCGGCTCACCGCGTATCCTTTGCCATGAAGGACAGGGTGGAGTCGACTCTGCGCCACATGGTGGCCACGGGCATACTAAAGGAGGTGAGTGATCCCACCCGGTGGGTCTCCACCATGGTTGTCGCAGCTAAGAAGGACAAGAGCGAGATTCGAATCTGCATTAACCCCAAGGACCTAAACCTTGCCATCAAGCGCCCGCACTACCCCATGCGAACGTTGGAGGACGTCGCTGCACAGGTTGGCCCGGCCACTGTATTCTCGGTCCTCGATGCCAAGAGCTCTTTCTGGCAGATTCCGCTGGACGAACGTTCCTCCTTCCTGACCACCTTCAGCACTCCTTTCAGCAGGTTCCGTTTCCTCCGCATGCCTTTTGGGATCAACTCTGCCAGCGAGGTTTTCCAGCGCACCATGCAGCAGCTGTTTGCCGGTCTGCCGTGTGCTATCATTGTCGACGACATCCTGGTGTACGGGAGGGACGTCGCTGAGCACGACCTCCACCTCCGTCAAATCCTGGATAGGGCTCGTGAGGTCAACCTCAAACTGAACCCCAAGAAGTGCCGTTTCCGCGTCCCGGAGGTCACGTACGTGGGACACGTCTACACGGCTGAGGGTCTGAGGCCAGACCCACAGAAGACGGCTGCGGTCTCGGGGATGACCGCTCCGACCGACGTGCCCAGCCTGCAACGCTTTCTGGGCATGGTGAACTACCTGGGGAAATTCATTCCCGACCTCAGCGAGCTGAGTGCGCCCTTGAGGGAACTGACCAAGAAGGACACCGCCTGGGTTTGGTTCCCGCACCATCAGTCGGCTTTCGAAGCCCTGAAGTCCCAGTTGGTCCGAGCCCCCACCCTCAAATTCTTCGACCTCAAGCGCCCCATCATCCTCACCTGCGATGCCTCGAAGTTCGGCCTCGGTGCCGCCTGCCTGCAGCTCTACGACAGGCTGCAGCTGCCTGTCTCCTACGCTTCCCGCACCATGACCACTGCTGAGCAGCGTTACGCCCAGATCGAGAAAGAGCTCCTTGCCGTGGTGTTTGCCTGCTCGAAGTTCAAGGACTACATCCTGGGCAACACCTTCACTATTGAGACCGACCACCAGCCGCTAGATCCTGAATAAGCCGATACATGTTGCCTCATCCCGCCTGCAGCGTATGATGCTGCAGCTCCAGCGTTTCACCTTTCGGATCGTATACCGCAAGGGCAAGGACATGTTTGTGGCCGACACTTTGTCCCGCGCACCGCTGGCGTCCACTGCCCAACCCCCGTACGAGTCGTCTGACCTGATGATATTGAACGTTAACATTGTGCCTTCCCAGCAGATGCAGTCCCTGGTCCAGCACACTGCCAAGGATCCTGCCCTGCAACAGCTTGCGGACGTCATCCGCCGTGGCTGGCCCGACCGCCGCTCGTCCCTGCCTGATGGCGCTGCGCCATACTTCCTCGTCCGGGATGAACTTGTACTGCACGACGGTGTGGTGGTGAACGGCCATAAGGTCGTGGTGCCTGCTGCGCTGCGGGACCACTACTTCCAGTCTGCCCACAGCGGCCATCCAGGGGCCGAAGCCACTCTGTCCCAGGCCCAAAGTCAGTTTTATTGGCCCGGCATGGCGCAAGATATCCGGGACAGAGTCTCCGCCTGTTCTACCTGCAACTGCCTCACTCCCCACCAGCAACGCCAGCCGCTCCTGCAACCGCCTGCCCCCGCCCTGCCGTGGATGTCGGTCGCCACTGACATTTTTGAGTGGCGCGGCAAACATTTCCTGGTCCTTGTGGACTCCTACTCCAGCTGGTTCGAGGTGGATCAGCTGCCCACCCTTACATCTGCTGCTGTCATCGGGAAGCTGCGCCGCCACTTTGCGACCTTTGGCTCTCCAGTTACTTTGCAGTCTGACAACGGCGGCCAGTTCTCCAGTGCGGAGTTCAGCGCCTTCGCTGCATCCTGGAACTTTCGCCACATCACCAGCAGCCCCGAGTACCCGCAGAGCAACAGCCTTGCTGAGCGTGCCGTCCGCAGTGCTAAGGAGTTGCTGGAGCATTGCAGACTTTCGCGGTCGGACTTTTACCTGGCCATCCTCAACCTCCGCAATATTTCCCGCGACCCTGCCCTGGGCTCGCCTGTTCAGCGGCTCATGTCCCGCACCACACGCCCTCCAATCCCTGTCTCCCAGCGATCTCTGCAGCCCGTGGTCCTCAGCCCTGCCACCGTCCAGGAGCGTTTTGCCCAGAAACAGGCCATTCAGAAGCGCTCCCACGACAAGTCCTGTCGTCCCCTTCCGCGTCTCTTCCCGAATCAGGTGGTCCGGATGCGGTCCCGCTCCGGCCACTACCGGCTAGCCATGGTCGTCGGCTGTGCGGACTCTCCTCGGTCCTACCTCATTGACTACGAGGGTACCATCTACCGCCGCACCCGCCAGCATCTGCTCCTGGTTAACGAGCCCGCTCCACGTCCTGTTGCCCCTTTTGCCCCTCCGGTTCCTTCCTCTCTGCCCTCCACTCCTCACATGCCCAGGTCTCTGCCGTCTCAGCTCTGTGTGCCTAGTTCTCCCCCGGCTCCTCCCAGTCCGCCTTCCCCTTCCTCGCCCGCTCCCGTTTCTCCCGCTTCACCTCCCCGCTCTCCTCGTCCTCCCTCTCCCGCAAGCTCTCCTGCCCGTTCCCCTGTCGCCGCCCCGGTTCTCGTCCCTGCTCTTCCTGCGGAGGGAGGGGAGGGTGGGCTGCGCACCCGCTCCGGCCGGTTGGTCAAGCCGCCTGTACGTTACGGGGAGTTTGCGTGAATGTGTTAACTGTTTCTTGCCGGTGTACGCGCGGAGGGTGTTTCTAGCGTATGAGTCGTGGTCGCACTGTCACTGCCATAATACTTTGTTTCCGAGAGGAAGGATGTAGATCAGTGCATGCCCCTTTAACATAGTGACCTCACCATTACTAACCACTCCCTATTACCTTCAGTATAACTGTAGCCTCCCCACATCCCTCTCGCTCTCTAGCTCCAGTGACAGACCACGGACAGCTAGGGCACAGTGTGTGTTATATACCAGTGTCTGTAATAAAACATGTAGTGAAGACCACGCGTGTTTGGAAGTCATTACAACAAGAAGAACAGCTGAAAGGAGAGCTGAGGCGACAAAAAGAACAGATGGTACTAGCCACAAAGTTGGCGGTTGTCAAATCGAAGAAGGAGATAATGGAAAGTGTGGGTTCAAGATGCGGCTCTAAAGCATCTGATGGGATAAACTCTTATTACAGAAAAGGAACTGCTCAAAAGGAAACAACAGCTAAATCAAATCTGCAGTCAGAGGATATACGGCCTCGTGACTCAGAAGTAGTACGTAGCCAGTTGATAGGCGACAAAACTTAATCTCAGCACCTGGGTGCTAGACCGAAGCAAATTACAATTGGGCGTCTGTCAAGGCTTGGGACAAACCAGCAACTCAGTACTCTTTTCTGAGGCCTACTACACAGGCTTGAGCAAGCCAAGATTGGACGATGCCTGTTCATGATACGAAGAAGCCTAATCAGGGACAAACAACTAGTCATATGACTCATGACAAAGCTTACTCAGACCAGTATTCTTTTCAGAGGCCTGTTTATCATACATCTGCGCCAAGCCAAGGATCTCAAGGTGAATTCTTTGAATTGGTGAGGAATCAAGCTGAAATCAACAAACTCATAGCTCAACAAAATCTCTCTTCCACCCTACCACCAATAGAAATTCCTAGATATGATGGTGACCCTTTGCGGTATGAAGCTTTCATAATGGCGTTTCACGAAGGAGTAGAAATGAAAACTACTGATGAAAAAGAGCGCTTATGATTTCTGGTGCTTGTAGAAAGTTGTCTAAATAGGCCTGGAAGCTAAGGCTTTCGAGAGGCAAGAAGGTTAGTTAAAGAACGTTATGGTAATGAACAGAGAATTGCTAACGCATATATGAAGGCCTATGCTTGTAAAGATATCAAGTCAGAAGATGTTGAGGCATTAAGTGAGTTTGCAATATTTCTTAGAGGTTGTTGTAGCTCGATTAAAAATCTCGACCACATGGAGGAAATGAATGTTGTTAGTAAAACTAGAGCCATCATTCTAAAACTGCCCTATAGACTTAGAGAAGAGTGGAGAGATAAAGCAGGCCAAGTAATGGAAATGATGAATTGTGTAGCCATGTTACCGGATCTGGTGGCTTTCTTAGAAAGGGAAGTACTGTTCATGTCAGATCCATGCCATGGGAGTATTCAAGATCCTAAACCAATTGCAACTGTCAAAGGTTCTACCTTTACTAAAACTAAAGGAAGATCAGGACCTAATGGAAGCAGTTTTGCTACCACGATAATACCTGTGGAATCGACAGGTGGAATGAAAGGAGATGTATCTACTGTCAAGCAAAAAGGATTTTGTTTGTTATGTGATGAAGTTGGTCACACCATAAGATTATGTCGTAGATTCAAGAAGAAGGAATATAAAGAAAAGATGGATTTCTTAAAGGAGAAGGGAATCTGTTTTGAATGGTTGAAAAAAGGACACATGGTTAAAAACTGTGAGAGTCCTACAACTTGTGATGGGTGCACGCAAGATCATCCTGAAGCACTTCACAATGTAAAGAAGAAGCCGGAGCAAATAGAACAGAAGGAGAAACCAGCTACTAGTGCTGCTGTCACCTCACCTCAGATAACTGCCCTTATTGGGGCCGGGGTAGAAACCTGTATTTTCTCTATCTTAGCAGTTCAGGTAAAGAATAGCAAGACGAATACAGTGTTGCAAACATATGCTTTCTTGGAACATGGAAGTTCGGCTAACTTTTGTACAGAAAGCTTGATAAGGCTGGACATAAGAGGAGAAGAGGTTAAGATTCTATTGTGTACCATGAATCCTGTGATAGTCATTCCATTACAAGTATGGAAATATCTAGTCTGGATGAAGACAATTTTATACCAATATCTGAAGTGTTTACACATGAGACCATACCAGTTTGTCATCAAAATATACCCAGACATGATGACTTGAGACAATGGCCTTACTTGAAGGATGTCAAGATACCTAAAATAAATTCTGGTATCGACCTACTTATCGGAACGAATGCTTTGAAGGCATTGGAACCCATACAGACTGTGAGGAACTAAGGGGATCGACTGTTTGCTGTGAAAACCCTACCAGGGTGGGTTATTTATGGTACCTTGAGAAGGAACAACAAAAGCAGGAACCAGAAGAACTACCCTGCCGCTGCTGTTAATCAAATATCTACTGGTAAATTATAAAAGCTATTGATCAAGCAATACAATCATGACTTCAATGAAAGTACCAGTAAGGAATCTGAAGAAATGTCCAGGGAAGAGTTAAATTTCTTGGATATTATGAACTACTCAGTAAAGATGATAAGACGAACACTATTGCCTGGACTTACCTTTCAAACAAGAAAGTGTTAGTCTGCCGAATAATTGCCGTATGGCAGAGCAACGCACCCAGAATCTGAAACGCATGTTTGGCAAGAATACGAAATTTCATGAAGAATATATGTCTCTCCTAAACGATATGATTGACAATGATTATGCCGAAATGGTACCAACAAACCAACTAAATCGAAGTGATGGAGTGCTTTGGTACATTCCGCACCATGCGGTGTATCACTCGAAGAAACGGACCTTGAGGTTGGTCTTTGACTGTGCCGCAGTCTTCAAAGGAACATCACTTAACTGTCAACTACTGCAAGGTCCAGACCTTACCAACTCACTCATTAGAGTTCTCATTAAATTCTGACAAGAACTAATTGCTTTGATTGTGGATATTAAAACAATGTTTCATCAAGTCAAAGTATCAGAAAAACACATTGACTACTTGCGATTCTTATGGTGGCCTGAAGAGGATGCACAACAAGATCTTGAATACTGGAAGAAGGTACATCTCTTTGGAGCAGTGTCATCACCAGGTTGTGTAAACTTTGCATTAAAGAAGACTGCAGAGGACAATAAAACTCACTTTCCAGAAGTGATAACCACTGTGAAGAATAATTTCTATGTGGATGATTGTTTAAAATCCATGTCTACAGAGCAGGAAGCAATTCAAATGGTAAAACATTTGACTTCCCTCTGCGATAAGAAAGGATTCGTGCTGTCCAAGTGGATCAGCAACAGTCGTGCTGTATTGGAAAGCATTCCATCAGATGATAGAGCCAAGGAGACAAGGGAGTTGGATTTGGACAAAGACAATTTGCCAATGGAAAGAGCATTGGGACTGCACTGGTACGTTGAAACAGATGTGTTCACGTTCAGAATCTCGATTCAAGAGCAACCATGTACTAGAAGGGGTATCCTATCTGTGATTGGTTCTGTTTATGACCCTCTTGGATTTCTTGCACCATCTACACTGCCAGCCAAGTTGATTTTGCAGGATCTTTGTAAGGAGCAACTTGGATGGGATGAGAGTGTACACATACTTCCCCTCACCGATGGACAGAATGGTTAGCAGATCTCAACAAGATCTCAGAATTCAAAGTGGACCGGTGCATGAAGCCTACAAGCTTTGGTAAGATCAGAAGTGCAAAGCTGCATCATTTCTCAGATGCCAGTGAAAGTGACTACGGTACTGTTTCATGTCTAAGACTGGAAAATAATAACAAAGAAGTACATGTTGCATTCTTAATGGGAAAAGCCAGAGTGGCACCATTGAAACAAATGACAATTCCAGAATGGAACTTACTGCCACAGTCTTAGCTGTTAAAGTTGACATATTGCTGCAAACATAACTAAGGCTTCAACTGGAAGAATCTATCTTCTAGACTGATAGTACGACGGTGCTTAAATACTTCAACATGAGAACAAACATTTTTGACATTTGTAGCAAACAGAATCTCTTTTGTATTGGGAGCTACTAAAGTTTTACAATGGAAATATGTTAACACAAAGGAAAATCCTGCAGATTAAGCTTCTAGAGGACTAACAGCAGACCGCTTCTTAAGCAATAAGAGATGGATCAATGGACCAGAGTTTCTCTGTAAGCCAGACAGAGAATGGCCAAAACTTGAGCTGGGATTTGAAATCTCTGCTAATGATCCAGAAATTTTACTTCGGAGTCACGTGAGTGATTCCGTGAAGAAGCCCTGCCAGGCCGCATGCGTATCATTATCGTCATCCGCATGGCGAGGCACCGGTCTGGCAGGCAATTCATTCCTGCCAGCGGTAAGTTAAAAAACCTACAGGTAAGTTTTCATTAGTTACCAGGTAGTGTTTTTCCTGCAGGAACCTCCTCTTACAGAGGTTCCTGTTGGCTATAGTAGCGCAGTCCGGGCGAGCAGCGGGGAAACCGGCATTGGGCTGTGGGGAGAACTCCAAGTCCAGACCGCTAACGCAGGAGCCGGCGGGCGCCGTGTGCATTACTCCAGTCGCTGACAAGGCAGTCAGCGACTTCCAGACTGCGGAGGTTTCTGTGGAGGGGTAAGTCCCAACGATATTAGGGTAACTTACATATGTCTTTTTTATGTTTTCTTTAAAAGACATTGGGACTAGCTTAGATGGTTGAGTTGGGCCAAAGGGCTTGCTTTCTGTGCTTTATGCCGGGGCTATAAGCTATACTAAAAATAACTCGTAAATCGGGCCAGGAGGATACACCTCCCAATAAAAATGATGTTGTGGACGTGTGATAAAATGGAGCGCCTGATCAAAGAGATGCTCCATCACGACAGGCTCCAGGAGGAGCTTCATACCCAACAGGTCACCTCAAGGGCCGTGGCAGCAGCTTCAGGGTAAGGCTGTATAAATAAAATCGGCTCCAGGAAAGGAGCTTTATATCCACAGGTCCTCTTGGGGGATAATGGCAGCAACACCTATAGGCAGGCTGCATTATGTCTCCCTCATGAAGGAGGTTGAGCCTACCAGGGCAGAGTTATTCTGTCACTGAGGTTACAGGTATTACAAAGCATACCCCAAGGCATAAAGTCAAGAAGCTGCTGAGCACAGCTCCAGCATAATTTACCTCAGTAAGGAACTTTTATATTCTGAGATTGGAGGTATGGAAAAGCAGGCACCAAGGCATAACACCAAGTAAGGCTGTTTGAGCACAGCTCCAGCATAACATGGTCCAGCTAAGGAGCTTTATATATCCTGAGGCTAGAGGTATTGGAAAGCATTCCCCTAAGCATAAAACCAAGCAAGGCTGTTGAGCACAGCTCCAGCATGATATCCTCCAGCAAAAGAGCATTATATCCTGAGGTAGAGGTGGACTCTGAGGTTGGAGGTATTGAAAAACATACCCCAAAGCATAAAGCCAAGTAAGGCTGTTGAGCACAGCTCCAGTAGTATATGCTCCAGTAAGGGAGCTTTGTATTCGAAGGTCTCTTCAGGAAACTCTGCTTGCAGGACCTGGTCAGGCTGTCCAAAAATCCTCTCTCCATGAAAGAGATCACCAGTGTCAGTATAATCAACTACAAAGGTGGAAAAATACCCAGAGGGGTCAGAGTTCCGCTCATGCTATAAGTGACGAGAATAAAAACACTTAAGGGGTGACATAAAAATAAGCCGCTGAACTTCTCTTAGGGGAAAAAACTATGCAGGTAAAATCTGGATAGGAAGCAAAGTTTTGGACTAATTGAGGTACCATTAATAAGCAAAGCTTCATTATTGCGGCAACAACACACCCCACGCCTTCGTAGACAGTAAACAATTCACTGAAGCTGGTGGTAGCATGAAAGTTGGACAGGGGAAAATCCTAGACCTTAGTCGAGCTCATGGAAAATATGGGGCCATCTACAAGTTGGCAATAATTACACTTGTTGGCACTGATGATAATAACAACATATGTTTGGGTCATTTGTCGTACGAAAATAGCATTTCCCTTGGTAAGGATAAAAAAGGTCCTAGTAGCCTTACAACACACAAATGGATGAGATTTAACCATGTAAAACTGCACAATGCTAGGATCCAAGCACAGAAATTGTCCAGAGTTGTTTCAGGGCAGGCTCAGTATTATGGCCAGGAATAGCTTTGGGACATAAAAACGTCTGGGGGCGTCTAGACAAAAAAGAGCACCTTATGGAAAGGATGTTCCATCATGACAATTCCAACGTAAGTACTATACTCATGGGCCACCCCATCAGCTGGGGCAGCAACCTCCAGCAGAGGTCTATACAGGGCAGACCCGTACCAAACAGGAGGAACCATACCTCCACGGGTCAACATGGGGGCCCATACCAGCAGCACCATGTCAAGGGCTGCTGAAGCCTCCCTCATGAAAAAAAAGAGGGAGAGCCAGGGCAGTATGGCACTGACCCTGAAGTTGGAGGTATAGCGGAGGAGCATACCCCAAGGCACCGCAGGTCTACCTGGGTGCCCATACCAGCAGCACCATGTCAAGGGCTGCTAAAGCCTCCCTCATGCAAGAGCAGGGAGAGCCAGGGCACTGACCCTGAAGGCACGAGAGCCACGCTCCAGGTGAGCCGGATGTGGCATGTAAATTTACCATACCGGCAGGAACTGGTGAGGTAATATCAACAATATGACCTCTCAATATGAGCTCCAAGAATCAAAATGCTATGAAACGCCTGTAAATCATGCGTCACTCAGAATGCCCATCATGAACCAGGTTATCTGGGGGCAAATGTGTGCAATCCTGCAATCGCAGGAACTAAGGCTGCAGAAAGTATTAAAACCAATCGGAGCAGGCATAACGGCATTGGACGGTCAGTCTAAGCCATTATCAGACACACAGCAGGATATATTGGGCCGGGTGTGTAACGCCCACTTTGAGATTAATTGCCTGAGAAAGAACTATCAGACCGACGTTAAATCCAAAGTTGTAGTACTGTGCTGATCATCAAACATACAGCCAACAAACTTGATATTTGGAGAAGTCCTGGCTAAGTAAGTCAAGGACTTAGATGACGAGGCAAGGATGGTCGGTCTTATTAAGGGTACTATCCCATCACTACGCCATTGGCGTGCACCAGTGCATACTCCCACTAAAATTCGGAGGCAAAAAAATCCAGCAACCATGGAGGCACGAGCAGCTGGACTTGTCCAGGACATATCTCCTATAGACCAATCACCAATGGGGGTAGATTGCAAATGTGTATAATGAATAGTGCTGCATAACATCAGATCCTTTCACACTGGACAGCATTCAGGGGTTCAAAATGAGTTATTCTTGAATAACATCCACCCACTAAACATACACCAAGTCAGAAATTGGTGTTTTCAAAACCAGAAACTTTACAGATAAATGATAAAATTGAAACCATGATTCACAAAAGGTGTAATAAAAAAGACGGTTCATCAGCCTCTGCAGTTTGTGTCTAAATATATTTCCCAAGCAAAAGAAGGATTGGGGGTGGCGAGCCATTCTGGATCTAACCCGACTGAATTCCTATGTCCAGTATAAGCTTTTAAAAGGAAACATTCAGTACTACTAAACAATTGGTTTCCAAAGGATATTATATGGCAAGTATAGATCTGAAAGATGTACATTATTCAGTACCAACGTTCTGTCTGACTGTCTTATGCAGCTATGTTTCCCGCTTTACCGGGAATAAAAATACAACCTTAACGGTTATACTTAACATAAAATTTGCTGGGTTAGCCTGTGGTTCGGGAAACCAGCCTCTGCATGGTAAATCAATTATTCACTTATACATTCTGAGTGGACCAGTCCTGCGACTTGGACTGTCAGTCCAATTCATGTCTGTGTTCGCTGCAAATGCAGGGATAGCACCAAGAAAGGAAAGCATTACATCTCCTCTTCAGGAAATGGGAAGTGTTGCTTAAATATTTAAGTCACAGCTCATACGGCACAGATAACTAACAGCTTGCTGTTCGTTTCAAATGGGTCTTGACAAAATTAAGTTATAGGACCATTAACTGTGCCCAACGTGCTTCCCATCTTATTTACGGCAGCAATAGGGACCCACTCTGCCGGGGTTCACCCCTAATATCAAGGGAGAAAGGATATTTTTCACATAAGTTCCCAAGATAAGCACAGGGCTAATGGGATATTTAATGTGGTATTAATACTATTTCAACAGAGGGCTCCAGGTACATCCTTAGTTGGCTCGGCTATCATAGGTAGTTATCCTCAAGACGCAGGTCAGCCAACGGGTTCAGTCACTACATATTGTGATTACATAGGATGATTACATCTGCAAATAATATTATGTTTTAATATTTATATAAGCAGAATAGACATAAAATCTCAAACTAATTTGAGTCCCGGGACCGTTGGAGACAGTGGAGGAGGGTCAGGGCGGTGAGTACTTAAATCGGGCGCGGGGCTTGTTTTTACAGAGGCCCGGGACCGTTGGAGACAGTGGAGGAGGGTCGGGGTGGTGAGTACTTAAATCGAGCGCGGGGCTTGTTTTCACAGAGGCCCGGGACCGTTGGAGACAGTGGAGGAGGGTCGGGGCGGTGAATACTTAAATCGGGGACGGGGCTTGTTTTCACAGAGGCCCGCAACCGTTGGAGACAGTGGAGGAGGGTCAGGGCTTTTACCAAAACCCGTAACGTTCCACACTCCATAGGGAGGGTTCTGGTGGAAGCCGCTGATTGGTGGAAGCAGACTAGAGGAAGCAGCTGATTGGGTGCAACCTCAGGTTAGCATTTCTGCTTTCTGGTTAAAGGTACAGTGCTTTAGTAAAGGTACAGTGGGCTAAAGGTACAGTGCTTTTTGTTTATATAATAAAGGTGCAGTTTAAAGGGCAAGAGGGAGCAGCTGTTTATGTCAGATACCTGCTGATTTCTCCCAGCAGTTTCTATTGTATTATACTGGTATCGGATCCAGGGTAAGGCGAGAGAATGACAGTCAGAGCAGTGTACTGTTCTGGATGTCAGATGTGGGAGGTCATGGTGTCGGATGGCCCTCCAGACGTCCACATCTGCATCAGGTGCAGAGAGATGGGGCTCCGAAGGGACCGTATTAGGTTCCTGGAGCAGCAGCTCGATAACCTCTGTCTGGTCAGGGAGAGTGACGAGGTCATAGAGGGGAGTTATAGGGAGGTGGTCACTCCAAAACCACGGGAGGGAAACATGTGGGTCACGCTAAGGAAGGGCAAGGGGCAGAGGCAGGAACGAGGGAGTACTCCAATGTCGGTACACCTTGCAAATAAGTACTCCTGTTTGAGTACGGATGGGGGTGACAGCCTACCCGGGGATAGCAACAGCGGACGGGCCTCCAGCACAGAGACCGGCCCTGTTGCTCCGAAAGGTAGGGAAAAAAAGAAGAGGGCAATTGTAATTGGGGATTCTATTGTTAGAGGGTCGGATAGGCGTTTCTGAGGACGCAGTCGGGAGACCAGGATGGTGGTCTGCCTCCCTGGTGCCAAGGTCTCGGACGTGTCTCAACGCATCCAAGATATCCTGAAATCAGAGGGAGAGGAGCCTGAGGTCGTGGTACATATTGGTACAAATGACATAGGTAAAAAAAGTGAAGAGGTCCTGAAGGGAGGATTTAGGGAGTTGGGAGGAGAGTTAAGGAAAAGGACCAAAAAGGTAACAATCTCAGGATTACTGCCTGTACCACGCGACAGTGAGAGTAGGAATGGAGCGAGGTGGAGGATAAATGCGTGGCTGAAAGACTGGTGCAGAGGGCAGGGATTCAAGTTTCTGGATCATTGGGACTTCTTTTGGGGAAGGTGGGACCTGTACAGAAAGGATGGGTTGCACTTGAACCCGAGGGGGACCAATATCCTGGCGGGGAAATTTGCAAAGGTCACTGGGGAGACTTTAAACTAGAATGGTTGGGGCGAGGGACTCAAATAGAGAAAGCTAGTAGACAGAATGGGAGGCAGGAAGCAGAAAAGGGAAGCACTCGGACACAAGAGGAGAAAGAAAAAAAAGGAAATAAACAGAGAAGAAGAGACGGGGGGTTTCTTAAATGTGCATATTTTAATGCTAGGAGCATTGTAAGAAAGGTGGATGAGCTTAGAGTCTGGATAGACACATGGAAGTATGATGTTGTGGCGATCAGTGAAACATGGTTGCAGGAGGGCTGTGATTGGACACTAAATATTCCAAGATTTCGTTGCTTCAGGTGTGATAGAATTGGAGGGGCAAGAGGTGGAGGTGTTGCATTGCTAGTCAGGGAAGATATTACAGCAGTGCTTTGGCAGGATAGATTGGAGGGCTCATCTAGGGAGGCTATTTGGGTGGAACTGAGAAGTGGGAAAGGTGTAGCAACACTTATAGGGGTGTATTATAGACCGCCAAATGGGGAACGAGAATTGGAAGAGCAAATATGTAAGGAGATAGCAGATATTAGTAGTAAGCACAAGGTAGTGATTGTGGGAGATTTCAACTTTCCACACATAGACTGGGAAACACATTCTGTATATGGGCTGGATGGTTTGGAGTTTGTAAAATGTGTGCAGGATAGTTTTTTGCAGCAATACATAGAGGTACCTACTAGAGGAGGGGCAGTGCTGGACCTCCTGTTAGGAAATGAGACAGGACAGGTGGCGGAGGTATGCGTTGGGGAGCACTTCGGGTCCAGTGATCACAATACCATTAGTTTCAATATAATTATGGAGAAGGTCAGAACTGGACCTAGGGTTGAGATTTTTGATTGGAGAAAGGCTAACTTTGATGATATGCGAGATGATTTAAAAGGAGTGGACTGGGACATTTTGTTTTATGGGAAAGATGTAGAAGAGAAATGGTGGACATTTAAAGGGGAAATTTTAAGAGTACAGAATCTTTATGTTCCTGTTCGGTTGAAAGGAAACAGTAAAAATTGGAAAGAGCCCTGGTTTTCAAGGGAAATTGGACATCTTGTTCGGAAAAAGAGGGAGATCTACAATAATTATAGGCAGCATGAAGTAAATGAGGTGCTTGTGGAGTATAAGGAATGTAAAAAGAATCTTAAGAAAGAAATTAGAAAAGCTAAAAGAAGATATGAGGTTGCTTTGGCAAGTAAGGTGAAAGTAAATCCAAAGGGTTTCTACAGCTATATTAATAGCAAAAGGATAACGAGGGATAAAATTGGTCCATTGGAGAAACAGAGTGGGCAGCTATCTGCAGAGCCAAAAGAGATGGGGGAGATATTGAACAATTTATTTTCTTCGGTATTCACCAAGGAGAAGGATATTGAATTATGTGAGGTAAGGGAAATGAGTAGAGTAGTTATGGATACTATGAGTTTCAAAGTAAAAGAAGTACTGACACTTTTGAAAAATATAAAAGTGGATAAGTCTCCAGGTCCTGACAGGATATTCCCTAGGACATTGAGGGAAGTTAGTGTAGAAATAGCCGGAGCTATGACAGAAATATTTCAAATGTCATTAGAAATGGGAATAGTCCCCGAGGATTGGCGTACTGCGCATGTTGTTCCATTGTTTAAAAAGGGTTCTAAGAGTAAACCTAGCAATTATAGACCTGTTAGTTTGACTTCAGTGGTGGGCAAATTAATGGAAAAGATACTTAGAGATAATATATATAAGCATCTGGATAAACAGGGTCTGATTAGGAACAGTCGACATGGATTTGTGCCTGGAAGGTCATGTTTGACTAATCTTCTTGAATTTTTTGAAGAGGTTACTAGGGAAATTGACGAGGGTAAAGCAGTGGATGTTGTCTATATGGATTTTAGTAAGGCCTTTGACAAGGTTCCTCATGGAAGGTTGGTTAAGAAGGTTAAACTGTTGGGTATAAATGCAGGAATAGCAAGATGGATTCAGCAATGGCTGAATGGGAGAAGCCGAGGGTAATGGTGGATGGCTGTTTGTCGGGTTGGAGGCAGGTGACTAGTGGGGTGCCTCAGGGATCTGTGTTGGGTCCTTTGTTGTTTGTCATGTACATCAATGATCTGGATGAAGGGGTGGTAAATTGGATTAGTAAGTATGCAGATGATACCAAGATAGGGGATGTTGTGGATAATGAAGAGGATTTCCAAAGTCTACAGAGTGATTTAGGCCATTTGGAAAAATGGGCTGAAAGATGGCAGATGGAGTTTAATGCTGATAAATGTGAGGTGTTACACCTTGGCAGGACAAATCCAAATAGGACGTACATGGTAAATGGTAGGGTATTGAAGAATACAGTTGAACAGAGGGATCTGGGAATAACCGTGCATAGTTCCTTGAAGGTGGAATCTCATATAGATAGGGTGGTAAAGAAAGCTTTTGGTATGCTAGCCTTTATAAATCAGAGCATTGAGTATAGAAGCTGGGATGTAATGTTAAAATTGTACAAGGCATTGGTGAGACCAAATCTGGAGTATGGTGTACAATTTTGGTCGCCCAATTATAGGAAGGATGTCAACAAAATAGAGAGAGTACAGAGGAGATTTACTAGAATGTTGACTGGGTTTCAACAACTAAGTTACAGAGATAGGTTGAATAAGTTAGGTCTTTATTCTCTGGAGCGCAGAAGGTTAAGGGGGGACTTGATAGGGGTCTTTAAAATGATGAGAGGGATAGACAGAGTTGATGTGATCAAGCTTTTCCCTTTGAGAATAGGGAAGATTCAAACAAGAGGACATGACTTCAGAATTAAGGGACAGAAGTTTAGGGGTAACATGAGGGGGAACTTCTTTACTCAGAGAGTGGTAGCGGTGTGGAATGAGCTTCCAGTGGAAGTGGTGGCGGCAGGTTCATTGGTATCATTTAAAAATAAATTGGATAGGCATATGGATGAGAAGGGAATGGAGGGTTATGGTATGAGTGCAGGCAGGTGGGACTAAGGGAAAAAAGTTGTTCGGCACGGACTTGTAGGGCCGAGATGGCCTGTTTCCGTGCTGTAATTGTTATATGGTTATATGGTTAATTCATGACATACCTCATGAACCTTCGGTTATGGTCACATATATATATAACAATACGTCAAGTTCGCGAAGAGCTTAGAGGCTCGGAACTAGCAATGTTGATAATATAAAAAACTTTAAAAGGGTATTGGGTTGGACCCAGGTGATCGAAACAGGGTTTGGCTCATACAGGAGTAGATACTGATATATTTCCGAGACTCACTCCACCAGGGCTGCTACTATTTCCGCAGCAAGGGTTATAAAAAATTCATAATAACCCAAGGGCAGAACAGGAGTTTTGCCAACTTTACTTGGGTTCAGTGGTTAGTTACTCCGGAATGAGAGGAGTTACTATTATTTATTCATTATGAATGTTTCCGTCATCTATCATTGAAGCAACCGTGGTTGTGGTGACTCGATTCTCACGGCATGAAATCACAGAGCTTTGAAATCTTCACGGAATCACTAACGTGACTCCGAAGTAAAATAGTAAGATTAAACGCGAACTTACCAGTTTGAAGTTACGGTGAGCGATTACGTGCCCTCCGCTCCTGGCCCTCATAATCACAAAGATCATCTGGTAGTTCTAGTCTTCTGAGTCTTACTATGTTACTTCAACTGCTGTTATCTGTGATTTCACACCGCTGCTTTGAAGAATGATACGCATGCGGCCTGGCGGGGCTTCTTCACGTAATCGCTCACCATAACTCCTCATAAAATAAAGATCAAACTTCAAAATGGTAAGTTCTCGTTTAATCTTACTATTAAACAAAACATCACAGTGAACGTTATTGCTAAAAATCCTATTATTCTTTCGAAAGATTTTCACAATTCAACATTATTGTTACGACATATCCATGAGTTCATTGGACATGGAGGAAGAAGTTTCATGCTGTCAAAACTTTGGGCTTTTGTGTTTAGGACCATATACTGGGTATCATGCCCGATGTTAAGGGTTTGGTGCGCACAGTACAACTTTAGACTAAACACAATGTGTTAATAAGACCAATAACGTAGTTATGCTTACTACTAGAAGGCGAAGGTGAAGTTGGAAGAATCACTAAAGAAGTCTGAATGCGGATATATAATGCATGCTATTTTTTGTTTTTGATATATGTTCAAGTTCAAGTTTACATTTATTGTCACTGCACCAATTGGTACAGCGAGATTTGGGTTACCATACAGCCATACGAATAAAAATAACACAACACACGATAGAATTTAACATGAACATCCCCACACAGCGGAATCAGAATTTCCTACTGTGAGGGAAGGCAATAAAGTTCAGTCATCTTCCTTCCTCTTTGTTCCCCTGTGGCCCGATGTTCAGGCCCTCTCGCCGGGATGACCGAAACTCCGACTTCGGAACGGTAGACCATTCTCACCGGCTTGGTGTTTCCGAATCGGCCAGTTCTTACCGGAGACTGCGTCTCCTGAAGTCTATAGGCCGAGCTGGGCAGAGATTCAACACTGGCGGCCCTCGGCAAAGGGATCCCAGGACTCCGCATTGTTCAAGTCAGTGCTGCCTGCGGCTGGAAGCTCCGCAGACTACAGCTCCACTCTGTTAGAATCGGCAGTCCCAGCACTCTGGCGCTCCACACGGCGATCCCAGTAAGGCATCGCCCGCTCCGCGATGGTACTTCAGTGCTGCGCCGCTGCTGAAGCTGAAACTCTGGCCTGTCTCTGGCAGGAAAGGCCGCGTCAATCCAGATGATAGGCGGCGACGAGGGGGCGAAGATGCGGCTCGGAGGAAAGTCGCATCCTCGACCAGGTAGTGACTAAGAAATAGTTTCCCCCTTCCACCCCCCCCCCCCATCCCCCACATAAAAAAGACTAAAAGACCTCCAAAACAAAACTTTTTGACAGACTAAAAATAAAAAATAAAGTATTTTAAGCTTTTATAGCTACC
This sequence comes from Amblyraja radiata, assembly GCF_010909765.2. Classification (NCBI taxonomy): domain Eukaryota; kingdom Metazoa; phylum Chordata; class Chondrichthyes; order Rajiformes; family Rajidae; genus Amblyraja; species Amblyraja radiata. The sequence goes on from NC_045963.1 coordinate 53,931,598, forward strand.
TTTTTTAATGTCTATTAGTAATTGCCTCGTTATATACTCAGAGCAATTAGGGGGCAGTATGACGTAGCCATTTAGCTTAACTCCGTATGTTATAATTATAACCAGTTACCTTTAAATTTTATCTGCCTGTAATTTTGTGGGTGGGATTTATTAGGTAGTCGGAGGCATGTTTGAGGCTGGGATTCTCACACAGATGCACTAGTAGTTTTTAGTTTAGTTGGAGGAAGCATGGGGGAGAAGGCACAGCTTTCGACCATGCTCGAGTTTGACTACGAGTAAGAGCAAAATGTACTTAAGAAGAAATTTGGATGAATATCTTACTGTTTTTGCTACGACAATAAAGAAACTATTAATTAAGAGACTGTGTTTTGAAGATTTATTTTTGGACGGTTTTGAAAGTCTCATGGAGAGCTCACATGCATATCAAAATTATCTCCTTACCCCTGTCTTCAATCATAGTGGCTAGAGGAAAGATTCCTTGAACGATATAACAATCTGCCATTACAAAGGGACCTCAAGCTACAGGCACACAGTTGTCTGAAAGTGGCAACACAGGTAGAAGCATGGTGAGAACCGCTTTTGACATGTTTGTCTCCATCGTTAAGGCTACTCAGAACAGGAATTGAATTGTTATATCGCCGTTGTACAAGATGTTGATGACACAACATTTGGAGTATTATATGCAATTCTGGTTGCCCTGCTATAGGAAGGATCTAATAAAGCTGGAGAAAGTTCTGAAAAGATTCACCCGAATGTTACAAGGACTTAAGGGCTGGAATTTATTTTCCCTGGAGTATGGGAGGACAAACCTTATGGAGGTATACTAAATTATGAGAGGCATAGATAAAGTAAATGGTCACAGTTTTTGTCCTGGTGTGGAGGGGGCCAAAACCAGAGGGCAAAGGGTTAAGGCAAGAGGGGAAGGATTTAAAAGAGGCCGGAGTAGCAATAGAAACATAGAAACATAGAAAATAGGTGCAGGAGGAGGCTATTTGGTCCATTCATTGTGATCATGGCTGATCGTCCCCTATCAATAACCCGTGCCTGCCTTCTCCACATATCCCATGACTCCACTAGCCCCTGGAGCTCTATCTAACTCTCTCTTAAATCCATCCAGTGACTTGGCCTCCACTGCCCTCTGTGGCAGGGAATTCCATAAATTCACAACTCTCTGGGTGAAAATGTTTTTTCTCACCTCCGTCTTAAATGACCTCCCCTTTATTCTAAGACTGTGGCCCCTGATTCTGTACTCGCCCAACATTGGGAACATTTTTCCTGCATCTAGCTTGTCCAGTCCTTTTAAAATTTTATATGTTTCTATAAAATACCCCCTCATCCTTCTAAACTCCAGTGAATACAAGCCTAGTCTTTCAATCTTTCCTCATATGACAGTCCCGCCATCCCATGGAATACAAGAAGCTGTAAAGATGGGTACAATGTGACTTTGAAAAGACATATAGACAAGTACTTGGTAAGAGGATGAAAGGGATATGGCCAAATACAGGTAAATGGGACTAACTCCGTTATAAAACCTGTTCAGCATGGACAAGTTGGGCTGAAGGGATTATTTCCATTTGTATGTTTCTGTGTATGGATTTTCAAATTGGGAAGGAGTGCTTTCAATCTGCAAAACTAGTTTCATGTCATGCTATATGGTTTTAACTCCAGAGAAAGCTTCATATTTACAGGATCCCTGCCCAAAATGAATGAATGAATGAATGAATATGTTTATTGGCCAAGAATTCACAGACAATGAATTGCCTTGGTGCTCCGCCCGCAAGTGACATCATGACATACAGTGACAGTTAAGAATGATACATAAAACATTAAACATTAATAATAAAACATTATTGATTAAATATGTGAATTAAATAAAATACCAGAGCAAAAGGAGGCTTTTTTGGTTATTGAGTAGAGCTACTACTCGTGGAAAAAAAGCTGTTTTTATGTCTGGCTGACCTTGCTTGACAGGGTCATCTCTTTGTCAGACCTGTTGCAGAGTTAGTGGGATCACTGAGGAAGAGGTGATTAATCAAAATATGATGTCAGATTTAACTATGAATGTATGTATTGTACTGGGGAATGATAGAAAGCAACAGGAACTTTCTTGGGGTTAGCGAATGTTGCAAATACTCTTGTTTCCCCAGCACACAACCATCTCTGTTAACTCTGAACTTCCATAGACTTGGCCAGCTAGGATTAAATGTGTAAAACTATATGCTTTTATGAGGCTTCCAGCCCTATTATTCTACTTTTATTAAACCAGTAAATGGGTAATTCGAGGCTTGGGATTGGTTCCTCCTCAAGCCATCTGTTGATTATGGTTATAATTACCAACCATATATCTAAATGAAAGTACTTAAATTTGATTAATTTCAGCCGTTGCTCACTTCACTCATTTATACCACATAATTACACTAGTGTGACAAGCTGAAAATGATCTCTAAGAACCAAGGTTTTTAAAATCTTAAAACACTCCAAAATATTTCTAATGACTGTAAACATGTTGAATGACAAAACCAATTTCCAATAACAGGATCGTGAGCAACTTCATTGCCTCCTTAACATAATAAGAAAAAATACTCTGAATTAAGAAAGTGAAGTACTTAACCAAAAACAATTTGATGGATAGAGCTTCCTTCCATCGCCTTGGAAAGGTCGGTAACTCCATTAACATGCAATGTTCCACTGTCGCTGTTGTTCCTTAGGCTATAGTGCACTGAAGTTTTATTCCAGATAAACACTGTTGGCAAAGCTGAATCAATAAATTGCATATGAAGAAGACCGGCAGGCAAAGAGTCCGACGAAGAATGAAAGAAAAGGGAAGAAAGTACCCACGTTCCTGTTTCTTCATTGTAAATAATTAAGAACAATCTTCTAGAACCAAAGTAATCCATTCCCTCCATCAGAACTCCAATTTCAGGTGGACGAGAACCATATGATACGGTATTAATTTTTACTTTGTCCATTTTTAAAGTCAGAATTCTATATGGCCATTCAGGTATTTGTAAATGTTTAGCATATTTGTAATCCTTAGAAGTTAAAAGATACAAGCTCTTCTCAGTCCATACAGCAATTGAACTTATGGTACCTCCACCCTGCAAAATAAATTGAAAAATACAAACACTTTAATAAAAGTGGTTAGTTTTGTGAACAAAAGTAAAATGTTATATGAAGAGCTCCAGATTTTCCGTGTACTTTGTAAAGTAATGTGAAACTAAATACTCTAAAATATAATTAATCAACACTTCAAAAATTCTATCAACATACTTTTAAGCAATAGTATGAGCCAAAGAGGACTCAATGTCACAATACAGGATCAACAATACACGATTAACATAGGCACACAACATCTGATGCTGGCATTGTATTTCTGTGAAATCAGCTGGCATTTGTATTTCTGTGAAATCAGCATTAGCTACAGTGCATTCAGAAAGCATTCAGACCCTTCACTTTTTCCACATTTTGATACGTTACAGCCTTATTTTAAAATGGATTAAACTCATTTTCTTATCATCAATCCACACACAATACCCCAGAATGAAGAAGCAAAAACAAGTGTTTAGAATTTCTTGTAAAGTAATTAAAAAGAAATAACTGGAATATCACATTTACATAAGTATTCAGACTCTTTGCTATGACACTCAAAATTGAGCTTAGGTTCATCCTGTTTCCATTGATTATCCTTGAGATGTTTCTACAACTTCATTGGAGTCCACCAGTGGTAAATTAAATTGATTGGACATGATTTGGAAAAGCACACACCCATCTATATAAGGTCCCACAGTTGACAGTGCATGTCAGATAAAAGACCAAGCCATGAAAACAAAGGAATTGTTCGTAGACGGTACACAAAAATGCTGGAGAAACTCAGCAGGTGCAGCAGCATCTATGGAATGAAGGAGATAGGCAATGTTTCGGGCCGAAACCCTTCAATTGTTCGTAGACCTCTGAAACAGGATTGTGTCGAGACACAGATCTGGGGAAGGGTCTAAAACAATTTCTGCAGCGTTGCAGGTCCCGAAAAGCACAGTAATCTCCATCAATCATTTTTTAATTTTTTTATTTTTTATTTTTATTAGAAGCAATTGTACACGGATAAATCGCTCGGCATCTACAGCTATACAATTATTGTACAGCTTCATTTTTTTCAAATTTTATCTTAACAAACACACAGTAGACAGAGAACAAAAAACAACAATTAAAGAAACAAAAAAAAATCAAATAAAAACAAAAACAAACAAATAAACCCAAGAACATATCAACTTTCAAACAAATTTTTTAAAAAAAGTTTAAAAAATAAGTAAATAAATAAATAAATAAAACGAGTGGAGGGCAGCCAGAATATCAGTCAGAGTGCAAGATCAAAGTTCGCTCAGATTAAAGACATAGCACCGCAGCAAAATAAACAAGTCAGACAGTTATGCCTCATCAAGCAATATCAAAAATGGTTTCCACACCAATCTCCATCAATCTTAAATGGAAGAACCTTGGAACCACTTCATAGGACTCTTCATAGAGCTGGCCGCCCGGCCAAACTGAGCAATCGGGGGAAAAGGGCCATGTGCAGGCAAGAACCTGATGGTCACTCTGACAGAGCTCCAGAGTTCCTCTGTGTAGATGGGAGTACCTTCCAGAAGGATAACTATATCTGCAGCACTCCACCAATCATGCCTTTATGGTAGAGTGGCCAGACGGAAGCCACTCTTCAGTAAATCCCGTTTGGAGTTTGCCAAAAGGCAAGAGAATCAAGATTCTCTGGTCTGATGAAACCAAGATTGAACTCTTTGGCTTGAATGCCAAGCGTCAATTCTGGAGAAAACCAGGCACCGCTCATCACCTAGCCAATACCATATCCACGGTGAAGCATGGTGGTGACAGTATCATGCCGTGGGGATATTTTTGAGCGGTAGGAACTGGGAGACTAGTCAGGACCGAGGGAAAGATGAACGGAGCAAACTACAGAGAGATCCTTGATAAAAACCTGCACCAGAGTGTTCTGGGCCTCAGAATGGGGCGTAGGTTCACTTTTCAACAGGACAACGACCCTAAGCACACAGACAAGACGACGCAAGAGTGGTTTCGTGACTAGTCTGTGAATATCCTTGAGTAGCCCAGCCAGAGCCTGGACTTGAACCTGATCGAACATCTCTGGAGGGACCTGAAAATAGCTGTGCATTGACATTCCCCATACAACCTGACAGAGCTCGAGAGGATCTGCAGAGAAGAATGGGAGAAATTCCCCAAATACAGGTGTGCCAAGCTTGTAGCGTTATACCCAAGAAGACTTGAGGCAGTAATCGCTCAACAAAGTACTAAGTAAAGGGTCTGAATACTTATGTAAATGTGATATTTCAGTTATTGCTTTTTAATTAAGTAATTTCTAAACACCTGTTTTCGCTTTTTGATTATGGGGTATTGTGTGTAGCTTGATGATAAAAAAAATGAATTGAATCCATTTTAGAATAAGGCTGTAATGTGGAAAAAGTGAAGGAGTCTGAATACTTTCTGAATGCACTGTATGTTCACTGGAATTTAGAAGGATGAAAGGAGATCTTATGGAAACATAAAATTCTTAAAGGATTGGACAGGCTAGATGCAGGAAAAATGTCCCCAATGTTGGGGGAGTCCAGAAACTGGGGTCACAGTTTAAAAATAAGGGGTAGGCCATATAGGACTGAGGCAAGGAAAATCTTTTTCACCTATGTGTGGTGAATCTGTGTAATATATATGTATATATATACACACACATAGATGTATGTACACATATACGTGCACATAAAATAACCCCAATAATATTGCAAAAAGACAAAGCCAATGCCCACCAGGTCTATGTAGTTCAAAGCTTATTTGAAGGTTGTCGTGTTTAATAGCCTGATGGCTGAAGGGAAGAAGCTGTTATTGAACTTGAACGTTACAGTTTTCAGGCTCCTGTACCTTCTTTCCAATGGCAAATGAGGTCAAGAGGCTCTACCAGTGTTACCAAAACCACATCATATTGCCTCTTAAGAACAGTAGTCTGGCTTTATCTGATGCTAGTCTCTCATGATATTGGACCTCAACAGAACCAATAAGCTGTGTACAAGTTAGTTAAATGGAGACACAAAGAATGGCAGATGCTGGAATCTTGAGCATAATAAAAAGGAACTCAGTAGGTCAGGCAACATCTGTGGAGGAAATCAACAGATGACTTTTTGGGGTCATGAGTTTCAATCTGAAGAAGGGTCCTGACTTGAATGCCATCCGTCCATTTCCTCCACAGATGTTGCTTGAACTGTTGAGTTCCTTCAGCACTATATGTTTTGGCTTCGTGACTAGTCTGTGAATATCCTTGAGTGGCCCAGCCAGAGCCCGGACAAACCCGATCGAACATCTCTGGAGGGACCTGAAAATAGCTGTGCATCGACGCTCCCCATCCAACCAAACAGAGCTTGAGAGGATCTGCGGAGCAGAATGGGAGAAATTACCCGAATACAGGTGTGCCAAGCTTGTAGCGTCATACCAAAGAAGACTTGAGGCAGTAATCGCTGCCAAAGGTGCCTCAACAAAGTACTGAGTAAAGGGTCTGAATACTTATGTAAATGTGATATTTCAGTAATTTAAAAAAAAAAAAATTTTCTAAACACCTGTTTTAGCTTTTATATTATGAGGTATTGTGTGTGGAATGATGATTAAAAAAAGAATTGAATCCATTTTAGAATAAGGCTGCAATGTAACAAAATGTGGAAAAAGTGAAGGGGTCTGTGGTGTATGTAAATAGAAATGGTATTACCTGCCTCCAAGTTAAAGGGGGAGGAGTGTTAGGTATGTGATATAATTAGCATATGTGATGTCTTATGCAAGGTATGCATGCGCGGAGGAGACGCAAGGTTGCGTACTGGAATAAAGAAGCTTGTTAGTTAACTCCCGTGTCTGAGTGTTATTTTAAGTCTGTTCCAAGCACCCAAATACACAACAATTGGCGACGAGGATAAAAGAACAAAGAAGAAAAGAAGAAGGAAAGCCAAGAAAAAAGAAAACAAGTTAAAATAGAGGTGGTATTTGTAAATAAAGTGGAACAGCACCAAACAAAAAGATTTGGCGCCAAATAGTTTTGAATTGGTGCCAAAGAAAAAAAAGGTCGGAACGGAAAGCAAGAGCGCAAGGAAGATAAGTAAGGATCAACGAGCGCAGCTGAAAGCTAGGAGCAATGAGGTCAACTTACCTGGAATGTTTTACAAGGCTGTGCAGCCCACAGCCAGGCCCATGCAGTAGCCACAGACGTCAGGTGAGGGCCTTGTACTGTGTAGACCACGGACAGGTCCGGAGAAGCCACCGACGAAAGTGGACCTTGTAGCCCACGGCCAGCCCAGTAGCAGCCACAGATGTCGGGTGAGGGCGTAGTACCGTGTAGGTCATGGACAGGTCCGGAGAAGCCACTGATGAAAGCTGAGTCATCAGCCCGGCCGGGAGCAGAGTCAGCCCGGTCGGAGGAGAAAGCCCGGATATGCGAGAGACGGCCGAGAGCGGAGAAAGTCCGGTCGCGAGAGACGGCCGAGGGCGGAGGAAGCCCGGTCGCGAGAGACGGCCGAGAGCGGGGAAAGCCCGGTCGCGAGAGAAACCCAGCCGAGAGAGAAGTGGATCCGCGCGAGAGAAGCGGGACACAGCGCTTAGCCAGCCCCCGCTGACGCGGGACAGTCCCGACACTTGGAGCAGTGGGGACCAGCCGCAGAAATGGGCGGAACTGCAGCCAGGCGGGCCGGGGAGCCAGCGACTCACCTTCCGCAGGGTGTCCACGGGAGCCAGCGACGAGCCGACCATCGGGTCCAGTAGCAGCCGGGAGGGCTGTGGAGCCAGGGGGCAGGCTAATCGGCGGAGCAGCGGGAGTTGACTTGGCAGCAAGCCAGCGGAGGCAACAGCAACAGCTGAGCCAGCGGCAGCAGCGGAGGTCCGGTGTAGCCAGCAGCAATGGTATCCTCTAGAGAAGCTCTAGAGAATCCTCCAGTATCTTTAAAAGTAATGGTGGGGACAGCCCGAGAGGTCGAGGAGGCGCCGGAGTCCATAGGCCGACAATCCAGACCGGTGAATTCCTTCAAAGTAAAAGCGGGACTGTTGAATGTAATGCATTGTTCACTATTCCTTCACAGTAAAAGCAGGACTGTTTGAATGTAATGCATTGTTCACTGTTATTAATAGTAAATCTGTGGGCATAGCAGGAAGATGGTTTTAAATGTTCTAGTTGGCTATTAACCTGAAATGTTGGTTATTAGTATAAATCTATTATGATAAAAAATAGTAGTAGTCAGTGGGCTGGATAATTTCTTAGAATGTAAAAGGATTAAGTCCAGGGCAAAAAACACAATGAGAGGACAGAATATAGTGCACCTGAAAAGCAACAGGTAGCATGGCTATTCAAATTGTAGGAAAGTTGCCCCATTTAGATTCTGGGTGTAATTTTGAGAAATGGAATGAGGTCTTTGTTCATTTCCAATGATATCACTGCAGAGGAGAAGAAGAGAGCATGGTTCATATTAGGCTTAGGAAGAGAGGATTATCACACCATATGTACGTTACTGCGGCCAGCAAAGCCCACGGATAAAATGTACGAGGAGTGTAAGGAGGCATTAATGGCTCATTTCTCGCCAAAACCTCCAAGGGCATCCAAAGGGAAAGAGCCTGAACTAAAGAGGGCAGGGAGTCTCTGAAACGAAAAAAGTCAAGTGCAAAGCGACAAAAGTCAAGTGCAAAGGGACAAAGGTCAAGTGCAAAGGGACAAAGGTCAAGTGCAAAAGGACACAGGTCAAGTGCAAAAGGACAAAGGTCAAGTGCAAAGGGACAAGTCAAATGCAAAGGGACAAAGGTCAAGTGTAAAACGACAAAAGTCAAGTGCAAAGGGACAAAGGTCAAGTGTAAAAGGGCAACGGTCAAGTGTAAAGGGACAGAAGTCAAGTGCAATGGTACATTGCCATCCAGAGGGCAACCCTGAATTCAATCTGCATTCAGAGGTATGAAGGTATGGAGAGAGATCTGGAACAAACAGAAGGCAGCAACAGTAATACAAGCAGCATTTAGAATGCACAGAGTATACCGTCCATACAGGGCAAAGAGATTAACAGCTATACTAGTACAAACCCATTATAGGGCACACCTTCAAATGGAAAGTGATCGCAAATATTACTTGAAGGTACGGAGCAGCATTGTGCTGCTTCAGGCTGCCTACCGAGGAATGGTTGTACGAAAGCAATTGCGGTGCATGCACAAATCTGCCAAGGTCATACAGACTTATTATCAGATGCATAAACAGCGTCAGTATTTCAAGAAACTACGCTGGTCTGCCATTGCGGTACAGCAACGATACAGAGCTTGCCAGATAAGAGATGGCCACGTGAGACATTATAATAGTTTGAGAAAAGCAGTAGTTTGTATTCAGGCCTTCTACCGCGGGATTAAAGCCAGAGAATTGGTTGAGAAAATCAAGGCAGCACACTATTATGTCATTCTTAATGATGTGCATTACAAGAAAATTTTCTTGATGCAAAATGCGGCTGTAGTCACTCTGCAAGCTTCATTCCGTGGGTACCAATCAAGGGTACGCTACAGAGCTGTGCGACAAGCAGTCATTTCGATCCAGAGATGGTACAACGTATGCAAAATAGGGGATTCCCAGTTGGTGCAATATCAGTCAATGAGGTATGCAACCATTACCATTCAGGCTGCCTACAAGGGTATGGTGGTTAGGCAGTGGGTTAACCAACAAATTGATAACGATTACGTGTGAGGAAATATTTAATAAACTTGACTTTTTTTGTTTTGTAAATGGTTCAGCACTGGAATTTTAAACAAAAATATATATATCAGAAAAGCACTGGAACGATTCTGACCACAAGGATTATCTCATATACACAAACTCCTGTTCAAAAAACAGACACTGTAAAAGTTCAGTCAGTACTCCGTATGAGTTGGTATAGGATAGACTTAAGAAGACAAATAGATGCACAACAGAAAAGGCTTAAACGATACAAAAGGCTTAAACGATATAGGAAAGACTTCCTCAAACTGAATTATACAGGAGTTGTAGTGCAGTCTCACTGCCATGCTTATAAAGCAAGAAAACTATACAGAGCACAAATCAAAGCCACTGTTATAGTGCTAAGACAATATAGATCTTACTTCTTGATGAAGAACCAGAGATGTGAAGTAGACAAATAGATGAACAACAGAAAAGGCTTAAACGATACAAAAAGCTTAAAAGATATATGAAAGACTTCCTCAAACTGAAATATACAGCAATTGTAGTGCAGTCTCACTACCTTGCTTATGAAGCAAGAAAACTATACAGAGCACAAATCAAAGCCACTGTTGTATTGCAAAGACAATATAGATCCTACTTCTTGATGAATAACCAGAAATGTGACTTAAGAAGACAAATAGATGAACAACAGAAAAGGCTTAAACGATACAAAGAATGGTTAAATAAATGTGTGACAATGAGTAAAAAGCTGTTAATAGAAAAGTCTGAAGAAGAGAGGCTTGTCGGTCGAGACAAAAGTATGCAGGACCGATTGCGATTAGGACACTTCACTATAGTTCAGCATGGAGCCTCTTTCACTGAGCAATGGACAAATGGTTATGCATTGCAGAATCTCATTAACCAACAAGAGCAGGTAAATACGCGGCACCAGGAAATTGAGCGACAGAGGAAGTTGCTAGAAAACGAAAACTTGCAGCCATGGGTCAGATCCCACCTACAAAGAGGAAAACAAAGCAAATACATGAACCAGAAAATGAAACGCAGAATATCTAGAATGGGAAGAAATCTGCAAATTAGATTAGGACGTTTAAAAAGGGAAGAAGCGGAGATACAGGCAGAGCTAGAGCGATTAGAAAGTGTTCGCAATTTACACATAAGTTTAGAGATGAGTATTAGTTATGAGGATGTATTAGTTATGAGGATGTATTGTAGGATGACTGTAATAATACAATTGTGCAACAGTGTATTAAGCAATGATATGTTAGGTAAAGAGCATATACCGTGCAGGTGAAATTGAGTTAAAAGGGGAGGAGTGCTGTGTATGTAATAGAAATGGTATTACCTGCCTCCAAGTTAAAGGGGGAGGAGTGTGGTGTATGTAAATAGAAATGGTATTACCTGCCCCCAAGTTAAAGGAGGAGGAGTGTTAGGTATGTGATATAATTAGCATATGTGATGTCTTGTGCAAGGTACGCATGCGCGAGGGAGACTCAAGGTGGCGTCCTCGAATAAAGAAGCTTGTTTGTTAACTCCCGTGTCCAAGTGTTATTTTAAGTTTGTTCCAAGCACCCAAATACACAACAGGGTCTGAATACTTTCTGAATGGCCATTCGACCCCTTCTTTCATCATACGTCAGTCCCGCCATCCCGGGAATTAACCTGGTGAACCTATGCTGCTCTCCCTCAAAAGCAATAATATCCTTCCTCAAATTAGGAGACCAGAATTGCACACAATACTCCAGGTGCAGTTTCACCAGGGCCCTGTAAAACCGCAGTAGGACCTCCTTGCTCCTAAACTCAAATCTTCTCGCAATGAAGACCAACGTGCCATTAGTTTTCTTCACTGCCTGCTGTACCTGCATACATACATTCAGTGACTGATGTCCAAGTACATCCAGATCTCGTTGCATCTTCCCTTTTCCAAATCTGACACAATACAGGTAATAATCTGCCCTCCTGCTCTTGCCACCAAAGTGGATAATCTCACATTTCAAAGGTATCAAAGGTATTTTATTGGTCACATTCACATACACCTAGGTGTAGTGAAGTAAAATGCTTCTTGCCATTTTGCAGCACATAAAGAAGGAATACAGACATAACATTAATAAGAGTTTTAAACATAAAGAACATCCCCCCACAATGGTTCCCATTATGAGGGAAGGCACAAAGTCCAGTCCCCAACCCCAGTTCACCCATAGTCGGGCCTATTGAGGCCTCCACAGTTGCCTCTACGGAGGCCCGATGTTCCAGGCCGTTCTTGCCGGGTGATGTTGCTCCGGAGTCGGGAGAGTCCTCATTATCCACATTATACTGCATCTGCCATGCATCTGCCCACTCACCCAACCTGTCCACATCACCCTGCAGCCTCGTAGCATCCTATTGGCAGATCACACTGCCATCGAGCTTTGTGTCATCCGCAAACGTGGAGATGTGACATTTAATTCCCACGTCTAAATCGCTTAGATTGTAAATAACTGGGGTCCCAGCACCGAGCCATGCGGTACTCCACTAGTCACTGCCTGCCATTCTGAAAGGGACCCGTTAATTCATACTCTTTGCTTCCTGTCTGCCAACCAATTCTCTATCCATGTCAATATCCTATCCCCAATACCATGTGCTCTAATTTTGCACACTAATCTCTTGTGTGGGACCTTGTCGAAGGCTTTTTGAAAGTCCAGATACACCACATCCTCTGGCTCTCCCTTATCCATTCTTCTTTTGATATCCTCAAAAAAATTCCAGAAGATTAGTCAAGCATGATTTTTACTTCATTAATTCATGGTGACTTTGACCGATCCTGTCACTGCTTTCCAAATGCGCCACTATAACATCTTTAATAATTGACTCGAGCATCTTGCACACTACCGACTATAATTCCCCGTTTTCGCTCTCCCTCCTTTCTTAAAAAGTGGAGTTACATTGGCTACCCTCCAGTCCACAGGAACAGATCCAAAGTCGAGAGAACATTGGAAAATGATCACCAATGCATCCACGATTTCTAGGGCCACTTCCTTGAGTACTCTGGGATGCAGACCATCAAAGATTTATCTGCCTTCAGTCCCAACAATGTACCTAACGCCATTTCCTGACTAATGTGGATTCCCTTCAGTTCCTCCCTCCCACTAGATCCTTGGTCCCCTCGTATTTCTGGGAGATTGTGTCTTCCTTAGTCTAAATAAGCAAGTTGCACAATCTGGAGTTCAAAGTCATCTTTAATCTGTACACATAGTATAGCGGTACAGCAGGTTGTTAGTTGTTTGTTCATCGTTACCGCTTCCAAGACTGACCAGTGTAGGGAGTGGGTGTTAGTATAAAGCATACAGTAAGGTGGGGTTAGTGATGCTATTTCTGCTATGATTGGTTCACATGCAATAACCAACCTACATCCTTCCCCATAAAGAGCGAATATAGTTAAACACACATGCAACTTCAGAATTTAAACATACTCGCCGTATCTGTCAGGCGGTCTACTAATATGACCCGAACGCGTACGGACCAGACGGACCAACCCTTCTCCCTCCTCACCAGGAAAGTTAATGGGAGAGGGCGGTAGTGAACCCGGAAGTGAAAAAGCAGCAGGGACACTTGTGGTGACCTATAGGGAGAGCATGCGGGAGAAGTAGTGTTGTTGTTAGTCACGGCCGCCGGTCGCGGTGGAGAATGGGACATGCTGGGACTAGTGGTGGCCACGGCAGCCGACGGCTGGAACAATAAAGGTGGAGGGAAAGGATCAACTGGAGGAGGACGTGGTTCCATCACAGACTGCAAGTGTTGGTGGCTCCGTCGGTACAAGGCGCCATCGACGTCGACAAGGTAGGATCGGGTTTCTTTGGATGGGCCAACAACGCAACCTAGACGGTAATTTGCAAACGGACGACTTGGCCCCGCAGTAGTGGTTTCAGCGGTTTGCTGGACTTGTCATATGATCATTTCTGGGTGTTGTGTTTCTCCTGGATGCGCTTCTGGATCGTGGCAGGCTTCAGCACCTGTGGCTCCAGCTTCTGCTGGGCAACTGGTATCGGAGGTCGCGTTGTTCTGGACATCAGGCGTTGGGCTGGTGAGCCCAGGACCCCGTCTCTAACAATGTTTCTGAGGTTTCAAAGGTCGAGGTACACATCCGACTTGGCTAGGTGGGCGCCATCTCTGTGGCTTCTGAATGACCATTTCTGATGTGATAGAGGGCAGTAGATCAAGTTCGTACCAGTTAGAGTAGGAGTCGACCAGGACTAGATAATGTTTACCATGCCATTCGAAAATGTCTGCCGCCACCGACGTCCAGGGCAGTGCTGGTGGAGGTTGTTGTAGCAGGGGCTGTCTCTGTTGGTGCGACGCCAGGCTGTTGCAGATGGGGCAGGAGACAGTCCTGTCCCGTATGTACTTGGCCATGCCAGGCCAGTAGAACATGTTCTGTGCGTGGGCCAACGTGGCATCGGTACCTGGGTGGCCTTTGTGTGCCTCTTTGTAGTATTCGTATCGTAGGTATGAAGGGATCACGACTTTGTGGCCCTTAACTATGACACCGTCCTGTATTACCAGCTTGTCGCGGACTAGGAAGAATAGCTGCACCTCCGGTGGTGTGCTGGATTGCCTTTCTGGCCAGCCTCTTTTGATTATGGATGAGAGTAGCTGGAGAGTGCCATCAGCGGCTGTGTGTTCAGTTAGATGGCGCAAGCGTTCCTTGGGAACTAAGTCAATCTTGAGAACCGTAAACTCGTCCCGCTCATAGGGGTGTCGTTCGCTGGATGCTTGTGGTGAGCGAGAGTGTCAGCAACGACCATGTCTTTACTTTTTTTGTAAACGATTTTGAAGTCGAACCGCTGGAGCTGCATTATCATACGCTGCAGTCGTGCAGGTGCTGCATGCATCAACTACTTCCCTCCGGCAGACGTTACAAGGCCTTCTACGCCCGAACCTCTAGACTCAGGAACAGTTTTATCCCAAGAGCTATAGCGGCTCTGAACCGGCCCTAATGAGTGCCCCCCCACCCACCCCCTTTGGACAGTCTCCCTCAGATGGTCACGTCAATCAATTCAGCTTGTTTATTTATGTATTGTATTTATTTACCTTTCTTGTACATCAGTGGAGCTGCATACTAAATTTTGTTGCACTGACGTGCAATGACAATAAAAGATATATTATTATTATTATTATATTATATTATAGGTTTATTGAGGATGGTCACAAGAGGTCGGTGGTCTGTCTCGACCGTGAAAGCTTTCCCAAAGACGAAGTCCTTGAATTTTGAACAAGCGAAGACCACGGCCAGCAGCTATTTCTCGATCTGTGCGTACCACTGTCCATCATGGTGCGGATTACCATAATGGTGGCCGACTAGGAAAAGGGGAGATGCAGCGAGACCTGGGTGTCATGGTACGCCAGTCATTGAAAGTGGGCATGCAGGTGCAGCAGGCAGTGAAGAAAGCGAATGGTATGTTAGCTTTCATAGCCAAAGGATTTGAGTATAGGAGCAGGGAGGTTCTACTGCAGTTGTACAGGGTCTTGGTGAGACCACACCTGGACTATTGCGTACAGTTTTGGTCTCCAAATCTGAGGAAGGACATTATTGCCATAGAGGGAGTGCAGAGAAGGTTCACCAGACTGATTCCTGGGATGTCAGGACTGTCTTATGAAGAAAGACTGGATAGACTTGGTTTATACTCTCTAGAATTTAGGAGCTTGAGAGGGGATCTTATAGAAACTTACAAAATTCTTAAGGGGTTGGACAGGCTAGATGCAGGAAGATTGCTCCCGATGTTGGGGAAGTCCAGGACAAGGGGTCACAGCTTAAGGATAAGGGGGAAATCCTTTAAAACCGAGATGAGAAGAACTTTTTTCACACAGAGAGTGGTGAATCTCTGGAACTCCCTGCCACAGAGGGTAGTCGAGGCCAGTTCATTGGCTATATTTAAGAGGGAGTTAGATGTGGCCCTTGTGGCTAAGGGGATCAGAGGGTATGGAGAGAAGGCAGGTACGGGATACTGAGTTGGATGATCAGCCATGATCATATTGAATGGCGGTGCAGGCTCAAAGGGCCGAATGGCCTACTCCTGCACCTAATTTCTATGTTTCTATGTTTCTATACAGGTAGTAAAGTCGCATTGGCAGACGTTTGTAGGCAGGCAGCGCCCAGCCCGTATCGTGAGGCATCGCAGGTTATCGTGACAGGACGCCTCAGTTCAAAGAATGTCAAGGTGGGAGCACTGGCCAGCTTCGACTTTAAAGAGTCAAATGCTTGTTGATGTTGCTGGAACCAGGACCAGGCAGTATCCTTCCGAGTGAGTTGTCTCAGAGGTGAACTCAGTTCACTGAGGTTCAGTGTGAACTTTCCCAGATAGTTCACCATGCCCAGGAAGCGTTGTAGGGTTAACACATCGGTGGGGGCTGGCATTTCTGTGATGGCAGCAGTTTTCTTCGGATCGGGTTTAAGACCGTCAGGAGTGAAAACGTGTCCAACATATGTGACCTCTGGAACCCTGAACTTTATTTTTTATTAGGGTTGAATTTCAGGTTGATCTCATATGCCCGGTCCACAATACGCTTTAGGTTGTTGTCATGCTCCGCTGTGTCTTTACCATATACCAGGATATCGTCTATGATGATGGCACACGGGAGTCCTTGGAACAGCAGTTCCAAGTTTCTCTGGAAGACTTCGCTGGCTGAGTTAATGCCGAATGGCATTCTGAGAAATTTAAATCTGCCAAACGGTGTGACAAACATGGTCAGGTTTGATGACTCATCATCTAGCGGTTTCTGCCAAAACGAGCTTTTTGCGTCGAGGACGGAAAATACTGCTGCTCGCCCGATCTGCGCAGCGACATCCTCAACAGTTCTCATCGGATGATGTGGACGCTTGATGGCTGCGTTCAAATATTTTGGATTGATGCACACACGGTGCTCGTATTTGTCCTTCTTAAAGGTGACAACCATGGTGGAAACCCACTCAGTGGGCTCGCTGATTTCGGCTAGTACGCCCATGGAGACCATGTTTTTTAGTTCAGTCTCAATTCTGTCTTTCATAGCGTGTGGCACATGGTGGGGGGCACGGACGTCTGGGTCAACGTTGGGGTCAACGGCTATCTGGTAGGTCACAGGCAGCTTGCCTAGCTTGCCATCAAATAGATCAGGGTATCAGGGTATCCTCTTTTTGGGACCTCAGATATGAGTAGCTTGTGAACGGACCAGTCAAAGGAGACTAGTCCAAGTCCTGGCACGCATGGATGCCCAGAAGAGTCAGATTTTAAGATATAGAAAGTTAGATTTCTTGTGGTATTTTTCAGCACGCATTTGAAAGTGGTTCTTCCCAGAGGATACAAAACCTCCCCCCCATAAGCATGTAGGTGGAACTGTCTCTAGTCAAGGCCTCATTATTTCTTATCTTGTTGTAGATGTGCACAGACATAACATTCTCATGGGCCCCACTGTCGAGCTTGGCCTTCACGGGCTTGTTATTGTCATTAAAACAGGAGGATCCAGAATCTTACCTGCTGTGTGAATGAGTGAATGCACAGTCGACTCCTAGTATGTGCTAATTGGATCATCCTCGTGGGCAGAGTCGAGCTGTTCCTTAGATTCTGGAATTGTTTGGTTTTGTTGCAACAGGTGCAGATTAGACGCTGAGCTGGAGCGTCTGTTCCTATGGGCTGCAAATGACGGCAAAATGATTCATCTTTGTAGTATCCACAGCTCCTCCCGCTCCGAACTCGGCCAGCTTCACGTAGGGATTGCAAGGCTTTCCGTAAGCCGGACAAGATGATCGCCACTTGTTGTGGAAGTAGTTACAATTAGGGCACCTCTGAAGGGGCTCATTGGCGAATCCCCGGTTAGCCGGTTGAGAGGGCTCATTCATAAATCTTCTGTTATCGGTCGGTGTTTGTCGTCTGTCGAAACCCGTCAGGTTTATGGTCTTCTTCTCAGAGCCAAGCTGTTCGCTTAATAGAGCAACTATTTCAGACATTCGACAGGCATGTGGTGCCTGCTCAAGGGTTAAATCAGCATTATGCAGTAACTCAGTCCTTAGCATTTGATCGGTCATACCACTGACAAGCTTGTCCCTGATTAATTTGTTCGTCATGATTTGAAAACGGCACCGCTGAGCCATACATTTCAAGTCACAAATAAATCTTTCTACCGGCTCATCAGGAAGCTGGTGTCTAGCAAATAATGTTTCTCTTTCTAAAATGCGGTTCGAGGGTAGGTCGCATAGTTCATGGAATTTATGCAGTAAAACAGTAGGGTCACGCATTGACACAGCAGGCACAACTACCTGACCGTTGTCATCGTGAACGGTTGGTGCGTATTCAAAGGTCCGTGCTCTCATCATGGCTTCGGGCCCCGCTAGGTTAAGTAGGAGGGAAGCCTTGACAGCATCTGGTTCATTTCGGTGGACGATATTGATGTCGTAGTCAATTTCAAAGAGTCTCCATTGTTCCCCGATGTCAGAATCGAAGATAAGCTGCGCAGGCTTTCTGCATGATTGAGCCATGGTGATGCAAGAAAAACTGATAAACAGGAATAAAACTCGATAAACGGACGCAGTGGGTTGCTCCAAGCTTTCTGACACCATGTAAATAAGCAAATTGCACAATCTGGAGTTCAAAGTCATCTGCAATCTGTACACATAATATAGATTAGATTAGATTAGATTAGATTTTATTTGTTGTCATTTGAACCCAGAGGTTCAAACAAAATTTGGTTTCTGCAGTCATACAAACAAGAAGAAGAACCAAGACACAACACAATTTACACAAACATCCATCACAGCGAATTCCTCCTTACTGTGATGGAAGGCAAAGTCTTATCTCTCCCTGCACTCCCCATTCTCCTCCCGATGTCAAAGTCAAAGCCCCCGGCGGGCAATGTTAAATAAGTTCCACGGCCATTAAAGCCACGGCGGGTGATGCAAGGCCGCGCTCCGGGTCTTGATGTTGGAGCCCCGGCGGTCGCTAGCAAGTCCCGCGGCAATTTGAAGCCGCGCCGGACGATGTGAGGCCCCGCTGCAGGTAATTTTCAACCCCACAACTCGGGCGGGAGAGGTTGCCGTTGCCGTTGCGGAAGCTCCGAAAAGCGGTCTCCCACCAGGGACCCGCGAGCTCCCGATGTCGCCGTCCACCGGGCCGGCGGCTGGAGTTTCCGAATCTCCGGGGCCAGGCCGCAGCAGCGTGCCACCACAGCTCCTCCCGCTCCGAACTCGGCCAGCTTCACGATGGTGAGTAGTCCGCAGGTTCCGCGACTGGAGCCCCAGGTCAATCCGGTTGGAGGCTGCTCCACGGTGCTAGGCCCCAACAACAACGGAGACCCGACAGAGAAAGGTCGGGTCCACCATACAGGGAAAAGATTTTAAAAGTTTCCCGACCCTCCCCCTCCCTCCCCCCGCCATCCCACACATACCCAGTTTAAAAAAAAACACTATAAACTACACTCAAACGAGACAAGAAAATAAAAAAATACAGACGGACTGCAGAGACTGCTGCGACGTGGCTCGCGCCACCCTACAAATAGCGGTACAGCAGGTTGTTAGTAGTTAGTTCATCGTTACCGCTTCCAAGACTTGACCAGTGTAGGAAGTGGGTGTTAGTATAAAGCATACAGGAAGGTGGGGTTTGTGATGCTATTTCTACTACGATTGGTTCACATGCAATAACCAATCTACACTTAGTGAAGACAGAACCAAAGTACTCGTTTATCTGTTCTGCCATTTCCTTGTTTCCCATTATAAATGCTCCTGTCTCTGATTGTAAAGGACCTACATTTGTCTTCACTCATCTTTTCCTTATTGCATATCTAAATAAGGTTTTAGAATTAGTTTTTATATTCTCTACAAGCTTTCTTTCATTCTCTTTTTTCCCCACCTCTTAATTAACCCCTTTGTCCTCCTCAGTTGAGTTCAAAATCTGGACAATTTATATGCCTTTTCCTAGAATTTAGCACTATCCTTGATTTCCCTCATTAGCCATGATTGAGCCGCCTTCCCCATTTTATTTTTTCGCCAGACAGAGATGAACAATTTTTGGAGTTCATCCATGTGGTCTTTAAATCTTTGCCATTGCATCTCTACCGTCAACCCTTTAACCTTTAGTTTGTCAGTCTATCCTAGCCAATTGCCGTCTCATACCTTCAAAGTCTCCTTTCTTTAAGTTCAGGACCCGAGTCTCTGAATTAACAGTGCCACTCTCCACTCTAATGTAGAATTCCACCATATTATGCTCGCTGTTGCCCACCAGGCTTTGTACAACAAGGTTGCTGACTAATCCTTCCTCATTACACAATACCCAGTCTCGGCTAGCCTGCCCTCGTCGGTTCTTCGACATATTGGTTCAAAAAACCATCCCGTACACATTCTAGGAAATCCTCCTCCTCAGTGCTGCTACCAATTTGGTTAGACCAATCTATATGTAGATTAAAGTCACCCATGATAACGGCTGAACATTTGCTACACGCATCCCTAATTTCCTGCTTGATGCAATCCCCACCTCGCTATTACTGTTTGATGTTTAGGTATGTGAAGAGGAAAAAAATTAGTTAACAGCAAAGTTGGACCCTTGAAGACTGAAAAAGATGAATTTATTGTGGGGAACAAGGAAATGGCAGATGAGTTGAACAGGTACTATGGATCCGTCTTCACTAAGGAGGACACAAACAATCTTCCTGATGTACTAGTGACCAAAGGATCTGGGGTGACGGAGGAACTGAAGGAAATCCTCATTAGGCAAGAAATGGTGTTGGGTAAACTGATGGGACTGAAGGCTGATAAATCCCCAGGGCCTGATGGTCTGCATCCCATGGTACTTAGGAAGTGGCTCTAGAAATCGTGGACGCATTGGTGATCATTTTCCAATGTTCTATAGATTCAGGATCAGTTCCTGTGGATTGGAGGGTAGCTAATGTTATCCCACTTTTTAATAAAGGCGGGAGAGAGAAAACAGAGATTTATAGACCAGTTAGCCTGACATCGGTGGTGGGGAAGATGCCGGAGTCATAAAATCATATGACTCATATGATTTTATATGAAATATGAAAATCAATCATAAAAGATGAAGTAGCGGCACATTTGGATAGCAGTAACAGGATTGGAACGAGTCAGCATGGATTTACGAAAGGGAAATCATGCTTGACTAATCTTCTGGAATTTGTTGAGGATGTAACTAGGAGAGTGGTCAAGGTAGAGCCAATGGATGTAATGTACCTGGACTTTCAGAAAGCATTTGATAAGGTCCCACATAGGAGATTAGTGGGCAAAATTAGGGCACACGGTATTGGGGATAGAGTGCTGACATGGATACAAAATTGGTTGGCAGACAGGAAACAAAGAGTAGGGATTAAAGGGTCCCTTTCAGAATGGCAGGCAGTGACTAGTGGGGTACCGCATGGCTCGGTGCTGGGACCGCAGCTATGTACAATAAACATAAATGATTTAGATGAAAGGATTCAAAGTAACATTAGCAAATTTGCAGATGACACAAAGCTGGGTGGCAGTGTGAACTGTG
Source organism: Amblyraja radiata (assembly GCF_010909765.2). Classification (NCBI taxonomy): domain Eukaryota; kingdom Metazoa; phylum Chordata; class Chondrichthyes; order Rajiformes; family Rajidae; genus Amblyraja; species Amblyraja radiata. The sequence continues at coordinate 53,952,811 of NC_045963.1, forward strand.
AGGAGGATGCTATGAGAATGCAGGGTGACTTCGTCAGGTTCGGTGAGTGGGCAGATGCAGTTTAATGTGGATAATTGTGAGGTTATCCATTTTGGTAGCAAAAAGAGTAAGAGTAAGAGTAAGCAAAAAGTTATTATCTAAATGGTGTCAAGTTGGGAAAAGGGGAAGTAGAAACATAGAAACATAGAAAATAGGTGCAGGAGTAGGCCATTCGGCCCTTCAAGCCTGCACCACCATTCAATATGATCATGGCTGATCATCCAACAGTATCCTGTACCTGCCTTCTCCTCATACCCCCTGATCCCTTAAGCCACAAGGGCCACATCTAACTACCTCTTAAATATAGCCAATGAACTGGCCTCAACTACCTTCTGTGGAAGAGAATTCCACAGATTCACCACTCTGGTGAAAATGTTTTTCTCCTCTCGGTCCTAAAAGACTTCCCCCTTATTCTTAAACTGTGACCCCTTGTTCTGGACTTCCCCAACATTTACTGCATTTAGCCTGTCCTACCCTTAAGAATTTTGTAAGTTTCTATAGGATCCCCCCACAATCTTCTAGATTCTAGCGAGTACAAGCCGAGTCTATCCAGTCTTTCTTCATATGAAAGTCCTGCCATCCCAGGAATCAGTCTGGTGAAACTTCTCTGTACTCCCTCTATGGCAAGATTGTATTTTCTCAGAGTAGGAGACCAAAACTGCACACAATACTCCAGGTGTGGTCTCACCAAGGCCCTGTACAACTGCAGTAGAACCTCCCTGCTCCTATACTCAAATCCTTTTGCTATGAATGCCAACATACCATTCATTTTCGTCACTACCTGCTGCACCTGCTTGCCTACTTTCAATGACTGGTGTACCATGACACCCAGGTCTCGTTACATCTCCCCTATCCCTAATCGGCCACCATTCCGATAATAGTCTACTTTCCTGTTCTTGCCACCAAAGTGGATAACCTCACATTTATCCACATTATACTGCATCTGCCATGCATTTGCACACGCACCCAACCTATCCAAGTCACCTTGCAGCCTCTTAGCATCATCCTCACAGTTAAGACTGCCCCCCAGCTTTGTGTCATCCGCAAACTTGGAGATGTTGCATTCAATTCCCTCATCCAAATCATTAATATATATTGTAAATAGCTGGGGTCCCAGCACTGAGCCTTGCAGTACCCCACTAGTCACTGCCTGCCATTCTGAAAAGGACCCGTTTACTCCTACTCTTTGCTTCCTGTCTGCCAGCCAGTTCTCTATCCACATCAATACTGAACCCCCAGTACCGTGTGCTTTAAGTTTGCATACTAATCTCTTTTGTGGGACCTTGCTGAAAGCCTTCTGAAAGTCCAGGTATAACACATCCACTGGTTCTCCCTTATCCACTCTACTAGTTACATCCTCGAAAAATTCTATAAGATTCGTCAGACATGATTTACCTTTCATAAATCCATGCTGACTTTGTCCAATGATTTCATTACTTTCCAAATGTGCTGCTATCCCATCTTTAATAACTGACTCTAGCATTTTCCCCACTACCGATGTTAGACTACCTGGTCTGTAATTCCTCGTTTTCTCTCTCCCTCCCTTTTTAAAAAGTGGAGTTACATTAGCTACCCTCCAATCCTCAGGAACTACTCCAAAATCTAAAGAGTTTTGAAAAATTATCACTAATGCATCCACTACTTCTGGGGCTACTTCCTTAAGCACTCTGGGATGCAGCCTGTCTGGCCCTGGGGATTTATCGGCCTTTAATCCATTCAATTTACCTAACACGACTTCCCGACTAACCTGGATTTCACTCAGTTCCCCCATCTCATTTGACCCCCGGTCCCCTACTATTTCCGGCAGATTATTTATGTCTTCCTTAGTGAAGACAGAATCAAAGTAGTTATTCAATATGTCCTTGTTCCCCATGATCAATTCACCTGTTTCTGACTGCAAGGCACCTACATTTGTTTTAACAAACTTTTTCTCTTCACATATCTATAAAAACTTTTGCAATCAGTTTTTATGTTCCCTGCCAGTTTTCTTTCAAAATCTATTTTCCCTTTCCTAATTAAACCCTTTGTCCTCCTCTGCAGGACTCTGAATTTCTCCCAGTCCTCTGGTAGGCTGCTTTTTCTGGCTAATTTGTATGCTTCATCTCTTGTTTTGATACTATCCCTGATTTCCCTTGTTATCCACGGATGCACCACCTTCCCTGATTATTTATTTTGCCAAACTGGGATGAACAATTGTTGTAGTTCATCCATGCAGTCTTTAAATGCCTTCCATTGCATATCCACCATCAACCCTTTAAGAATCAATTGCCAGTCTATCTTGTACAACGGGACCTGGGCGTCCTTGTTCATCAGTCAATGAAAGTAAGCATGCAGGTACAGCAGGAGTGAAGAAAGTGAATGGCATGTTGGCCTTCATAACAAGAGGAGTTGAGTCTAGGAGCAAAGAGGTCCTTTTGCGGAAGGACATACTTGCTATTGAGGGAGTGCAGCGTAGGTTCACAAGGTTAATTCCGGGGATGGTTGGGCTTGTATACTTGGAGTTTGGAAGGATGAGAGTGGATCTTATTGAAACATATAAGATTATTAAGGGTTTGGACACGATGTTGGGGAAGTCTAGAACCAGAGACCACTGTTTAAGAATAAAGGGTAAGCCATTTAGAACAGAGATGAGGAAAAACTTTTTCACACAGAGAGTTGTGAGTCTGTGGAATTCTCTGCCTCAGAGGGCGGTGGAAGCCGGTTCTCTGGATACTTTCAAGAGATAGCTAGATAGGGCTCTTAAAGAAAGCAGAGTCAGGGGATAATGGGAGAAGGCAGGAATGGGGTACTGATTGGGGATGATCAGCCTTGATCACATTGAATGGCAGTGCTAGCTCGAAGGGCCGAATGGCCTACTCCTGCACCTATTATCTATTGGTGGTCAGTATACAACTCCAACAAGCATTTTTTGCCATTGGCTATTTCGCATCTCTACCCATACCGATTCTACAGCATCCAAGTTAATGTCTCTCCTTTCTATTGCATTAATCTCGTCTTTAACCAGCAATGCCACCCCACCTCCTCGTCCTTTTTGTCTATCCTTCCTGAATATTGAATACGCCTGCATGTTTAGCTCCCAGCCTTGGTCACCCAGGAGCCGTAATTTTAACTATATCATATTCCTTAAATTAAGAAACTTATTAAACTTAAGAGCTATAATGTGAGCTGCAAAAACTGTCATTTGAACCGGTGAAGTTATCGCTAGTGCCGACCAGTGGCATCGGCTCGTTTTAAAGTGAAACGTCACAAAGTCCTGGAGTAGCTCAGTCAACTGCATCAGTGTGAGGAAAGGCCCAATGTCGCCTATCCGTGTTCTCCTGAGATCCTGACCCACTGAATTACTCCAGCACTTTGTCTCCTTTCGGTAGTTGAAGGGGCTCACTGGTACACCTTGTGAGATGGTGTGTGCCGGGAATGGGTTGGCAGGTCCTTCTATTCACATTTAATTTACATTTGTTTTATTTTAGTTTCTGCCACTCCATGGTGCTTTAGAGACATGGGAAGGGTGTAATTAGTGGGCCAGAGGCATATTATACGTTTCCTTATCACGTGATCTCTGTTAGTCCAGAAAAACGGATATTCCAGGGAAGTTTCTGGAACCGTGGGTGCCAGAAAATTGGTATACAACCTATATTATGTTTACATATCTGTTGTGCTGCTGCAAGTAAGAATTGTTCTGTTTCGGGACATATGACAATAAATCACTCTTGACCTCAACACCACTTTACTTCCCAACACATTGACATCACTAAAATCAAAGTTTGTAATCAATGACAATGCCTCTAATGGAGAATTCCAAAAATGTATAACATTAGAATGCTTTAAAGAGTGTGATGATGAGATTTCTGCCCTTGGCTATTTCGCATTTCTACCCATACCGATTCTACAGCATCCAAGTTAATGTCTCTCCTTTCTATTGTAGTAATCTCGTCTTTAACCAGCAATGCCACCCCACCTCCTTGTCCTTTCTATCTATCCTTCCTGAATATTGAATACGCCTGCCTTTTTAGCTCACAGCCTTGGTCACCCTGGAGCCATGTCTCCGTAATTCTAACTATATCATATTCCTTAAATTAAGAAACTTATTAAACTTAAGAGCTACAATGTGAGCTGCAAAAACTGTCATTTGAACCGGTGAAGAAGTTCTCGCTAGTGCCGACCTGCGGCGTCGGCTCCTTGTTTTAAAGTGAAACGACACAAAGTGTTGGAGTAGCTCAGCCAACTGAATCAGAGCGAGGAAAGGTCTTTAAAGAGTGTGATGAAGAGAACAAGTTCCTGTTAGAGTGAAGAGCAAGGTAGGCGGGAATAAGGAACCTTGGATGAAGAGCGAAAATAAGGCTTTGGTCAGATAAAAAAGGAGGCATGGGACTGGTAAAGGCAGCTGTGATCAAGTGTACCCCTGGAGGAGTTTCAGGAACTGAGGAACATATAATACACTTCAAGGACACTGAACATAAACATTTTGTTTTGCAGTATTCTGCCGTTCCTTTACATCCCGGCAACATGTGTTCTCCGACCTTTCTATCTCATAGTAACGTGATACATTTAAATACTTCAGTTACCAATGACATCCCTCCCTTATCAAACAAAACGGATATCCACATCATCGTATTGTAAACGGAACACACCAGTCATTTAGGATATAGCATTCGTTACATTAACTACGCATCATTTTCACATGTCAAAACATCTCATTGTCCTCATATCTCTGAGGTAATCTTCTCTGATGCTTTGGTATGGCCACTGTGCTGGTGCTGGATTCTGATCTGTCATGTCCTGCTCAACCAGTTCATCATCTCGATTCTGGTTTTGCATATTCTCCATCTCAAGCATTCTTGGCTTATCGATTTGATAGTCCCTGGTCTGATCCTCCACAGTCTACACTTCAATCTGCAATGTTCCTGGACTATCACAACTGTGACTTTTTCACATACGATGTGTTTCAATCATAGTTGACTCCTTCAGACAATTGGACTGTCACCTTATTCCCTTGTCTGGACACCACAATGTATGGTTGTGGAAAGTGTATGTCTGTTTTGCTTGGACTTTCTCTTGTCACTAGCACCTCATCTCCTGGCATCACATCTGATGGTCTGGCATGGAGCTTTGATGCCCCTTTCTTTTCTGCATCATGATCTCTCACTTCTTGATCATTTACCATGTCACAAACCCATGGTATATTTTCCTTCCAAACAACAATTCTGTCAGACACTTCCCTATTGTGTTGTGTGGTGCAGCTCTATATGTTACTACATATGATAATAAGAATATACAGTAGTGGGGATACTCTGGGACTGAAAGAGTTAAGTATTAACTTTCCGGGAAACCATGTGACTCAAGTTTCTTTCTCTGTAACCACGTGACGCCTGATTGATGGCTGTTATGCTATGTGTACTGTTGTAATTGGGCTGAGAGGTTACCACCTACATAACTACGTGAAGTCTGATTGATCGCTGTTATGCATGTATGCACTGTTGTGATTGGGTTGAGAGGTTACCACCCACTGTAGATGACCACCTATTGTATTAAATCTATTAGTATATGCTCAGTTCTTTGTTTTAGAAACATAGAAAATAGGTGCAGGTGTAGGCCATTTGGCCCTTCGAGCCTGCACCGCAATTCAACATGATCATGGCTGATCATCCAACTCAGTATCCTGTACCTGCCTTCTCTCCATACCCCCGATCCCTTTAGCCACAAGGGCCACATCTAACTCCCTCTTAAATATAGCCAATGAATGGGCCTCAACTACCTTCTGTGGCAGAGAATTCCAGAGATTCACCACTCTGTGTGAAAAATGTTTTCCTCATCTCGGTCCTAAAAGATTTCCCCCTTATCCTTAAACTGTGACCCCTTGTTCTGGACTTCCCCAACATCGGGAACAATCTTCCTGCATCTAGCCTGTCCAACCCCTTAAGAATTTTGTAAGTTTCTATAAGATCCCCCCTCAATCTTCTAAATTCTAGCAAGTACAAACCGAGTCTATCCAGTTTTCTCACTTGCTCTTTGTTCTTTTTCTTTGAAGAGTGCTCAAACGAGTAAGAACAAAAGTGAGTTCCACATAAAATAAAGGTTTTGAACTACGGGTGCGGTATTCGGCTCAGTTATTACTGAACCAGACTGAGGGATAAGAAACGTATATTTATATTTGGTGTCAGAAGTGGGATCTCAACAGATGACCATAGTGAGTTAATGGTCCAGGAACTGATCGCAGGGTGGAATTGGGTCCCCGATGTAAGTGGTTTATTTTACTACCTCGGTTTTCCTCCGTTCCGCCAATCTGATGAAAAATTAGCCATTCGCTGACTCCTGAGTGGCGTCCCAACGAGATTCAGGCCAGTCTGGCGAATACTAGTAGTAAATATTTGGTCAGTACTGAAGTTCAGTAACATTAGGTTACTGATGGCCAGTAATATAAAATTATTGAGGGTATTTGGTCAGTAACGTTAAGTTATTGAGGGTCAGTAATATAAAGTTACTGAGGATATTTGGTCAGTGATATCAGATTAGTGAGGATCGAGATACACGTTTGTGATATTCTAAGGTTAGATGATATCGATAATTGTTGTGTGTGGAAATAATTGTTGTGTGTGGAAATAATTGTGCAGAAATCTTTGGCCGATCCATGCCTGGTTTTACTCTTGCTGACCCAATTTAAGGTCCATGCCAGGTTTTCACTGTGCCATTTTGTGGCATACAGTTGGCTGGGCGTGGAGGTCAGTCTGATGGAAGTGTGCACTGACACGTAGGTTATTGCCGAGTGTTTGACACTTATATGGTTATTAAATACTGTGTGATAAATATCCTGATAAAGCGAAACAATGTAAACATACTGAAAAAGAATGCACTCATAAGAAACGCCAGAAACAGGAGTCCAAAAGGACTCTGGGTGAGTCGGAGGTGGGAAAAAAAGGATTACGTAATCCAATGGTTGGTCTTGTTCTGGCAGAGGGAGGTGACGAGGATTTAGATGAGTGGGAGAGTAGAATCCGTACTTGTATTCCCATACCCCCACAACCCCCACCGTACGGTAATACTAATCCTGCAGTACCACCTGCCTCCACTCACCAGCTCCTGGTGTATCGCATGTGTCCACTACACCAGCTCCCGCAGTACCATCTGCCAATAGCTCATCCAACCTATTGACATCTCCAAAGTTCTGGATACTAGACCCCGGAAAGGAGAGGGGGCCGAAGAATTTTGGAGAGGTTTTCAGAGATATACATCAGTCAGTCGGGGGATACTAACTATCGAAACGGGGAGAATTCACCCCAGTGTTGTGCTATTCTGATAAATTGCCTCCCAGCCACTGTCGCAGATGCAATAAAAACTAACAATATGGACTAGTCTGAAAATAGTCCGAGCCAAATGGCCCACGCAGTTAAATACTACTGGAAGGATAGTAAGGGACAGGAAAGTCAGCCCCAGGTTAAAGTAACGACGGAGTATGTAATGTAAAAGGAAAAACCGAAAGCTGCTCCAGACACCTGCGACTACCAGATGGAACCTCTGTGTGCCGGGATGGGTAGATAGGCAGGGATACGGGTACATGGGTCACCCCAACGAACCAAATGCCATCACCTATGGCCCACCCTATGGTCCACCCAAGGTAGCAGTTTAGAGGAAGAGGTAGAGGAAGCAGACCAGGGGATCAGATGCTGGCTTTAATTGTGGCCAGCAAAGCCATTGGAGCAAGGAGTGCCATCGCGAAGCCAAGGATGAGGGGGTTATCAGCAGGAACAAAGGGGAGGTTGGCAAGGAAATCGAGGACAAGGGAGGTACACAAACTTCTCCCAGACTAATCTGTTTCCCCAGTACTGACTACCCAACTTAGTGGTGAACGGGTACAACACTGACAAGGAACCTGTTCTGGTAATTCAAGTTGCAGGAAAATGGTGCACCTTCTTAGACACAGGGGCATCCATGTCATCCATTCTGTTCACTCACAGCCTCAAATCTGACAAAACCCAGAGCCTATCTGGATTCCAAGGAAAGGTATGCAATACCGCATTTCTATGCCAGTTGAAGTAACATACGAGATGGTAAAGCATCAGTTTGTAATCACCACAGGCCCAGACTGTAATCTGTTGGCCTGAGATTTGTTATGTGCATTTCAGTTGAAGATCGAATGTGGGGACAAAGGGATAACTGTGACCCCATGGGCCCCTAAAATACATCGTTATTTGTCGGTGACACCCCAGTGGTAGTCACTGGACCTGGAAAATGAGCCCCCACTCCATATTATCGTAGCATTCGACCAAAGTGGCAGATACATGGAGTTGGAAATCTTTTATAGACCATGTGAAGGAACTAGGTGGGATGTAAACCTTCTGGCCCTAGTGACCGGACCACAAGGAACAGTAGAATATGCTGAGGTACCCCTGGAATTGTGGAAACAGGCTTCTAAGTTCGCCCGCATGTAACAAAGAAAGTGAACTTCCCATATCACGCAAAAGACTTAGGGCCCTTGGTTCTGCAAGCAATCGTAATGGCAAACCCAAACACAGGTCAAGAGCAAGAATTATCCAACGAGTGTTCCGTCCAATTCTACCAGTCACCGCGGATGGCTGCCACTCGATTACGTTATCATCTTGGGAGTAAGGACCGGAGTATGTGAACCCACATGTGTGTGCAGAAGACTCTATTCAGGGAGGATGCGTTCAGATTACCCCCATCCAAGTAGCTCTCCAGAAAAATGTAACACTGCCCTCTATACGACAGTACCCGCTGAAGCAGCAGGCAATACCAAGCATCGACAAGTTAGTTCAGGGAATATTAGAACAGGGCATTTTGGTAAAATGACAATCCCCATGCAACACGCCCAACGCCCATCCTCGCAGTGCTCAAGACAGGGAAACCGAACCAGTATAGATTGGTCCAGGATTTGCGGTCCATTAATGCTATTGTAGAACCATTCCACGCAATGGTACCCAATCCAGCCCACATTTTAGCCCAAATTCTGGCACAGGCAAAGATCTTCTCAATAGTGGACCTACAGCATGCCTTCTTCTCCCTGCCCCTACACCAAGACAGCCAGCACCTCTTCGCCTTCACCTAAAATGGACTTGGTTGTCCCAAGGATTTGTGAATTCCCCAACATACTTGTAGCCAGCCAGGATGAGCAAAGCAACTGCGAAGATACCACTCAGTTACTGAATCACCTATCAGCACTCAAAAGTACTGGTAGCCCAACAGAAGGTGAAGTTCCTTGGTGTGGTAGTTACTCCTCGAAACTTGATCTGGTAGCATGGAGACATCCCATATGTACACAGATCTTGATTGCGATCTACAACAGCTTGCAATCGGCTGCCAATTTGACTGTACAACAAGTCATAACGGTGTATAGTTCCCACTCAGTTGCTGCCCTGCCGGGACAGTTGCAGACTCAACCCCTCACTAAGGCCTGCCATAATATATACGAGATATATCTGTCGAACAACCCCAAATTGCAATTTAAGTATTGTACCACCACCAATCCGGCATCCTTTCTTGTCAAACCACCGGAGGAACAAGCGGATTCAGGGCATGTCTGCCTATTTGTGATTAAAGACGATACCTCTCTTCGGGAAGATTTGACAGATGTTCCCATGACAAACACTGACCTCACCCTGCATGTAGATGGGAGCTCATCAATAGGGGAAAAATTTTCAGGATACGCAATTATGGGACTTCCGGTGGAGCTATGGAGGGCTAGAGACCAGCGCCAGCTAGCTGCACGCAAAAATCGCTGAAAATGGGGGATAAAAACGGGACTAACCTGCTGTTAGGTATGGCTGATCATCCAACCTGAGTTGGATGATCAGCCATGATCATATTGAATGGCAGTGCAGGCTCGAAGGGCCGAATGGCCTACTCCTGCACCTATTTTCTATGTCAATGTTTCTATGCTATCGTACCGGCTGCCTGCAATGAGTGAGTCACGTCATCAGGCGTGCGACTCAGGCAGTATGTCTACGCAACATACCCCCCCCCCCAAGAAGAAACGGGCCGTTAAGCCCAGGCAACCGGCGGAAGAAGTAGGCCCGACTGAAGCTTCGGGCTCAGTTACAAAGTCATACCAAGAGGATGTGTCAAGGGATCCAAAGTCCAAAAAAACAGAAATAGAAGACCTTCGGAGTTTTCTATCTAAAGAAATTGTAAATATAAAGGAGCAACTGAAAAATTTCAATGAAAAACTGAACTTTAAAGAAGAACTTCAATCTTTTAAAGAAGAAATTAAAGAAGAAATCACTGCCACTGTTCACGAACTATTGGACGTATGGAAGAAAACAATGGAAGAAAATCTTGCTCAACAGATTGAAGAGGTAAATGTTAAAATCAATTCGATGGAATCCAGCTTTAATGATAGGTTGGATCCCATCAATAAGACATTAGATCAACAAAATATAGCAATAACTCAATTAGAGGAAATTGCGGCGACAAGTGCTGAAACTACAAAACAGCTTCTCAAAGAGAATAAACGTTTATCAGACTTATTGAGTAAAATAACTGAAAAATGTATTGACTTGGAAGGACGTCAGAGGCATCAGAATTTAAGAATAGTCGGCATCCAAGAAGGAAGAGAGGGGAACCGAGACCCCCGTGAATTCGCTGCAGACTTATTGCAAACAGTCTTAAATCTGAATCAAAAACCTTTACTAGGTCGAGCACATAGAGCACTGAGACGTCGCCCACGGGCAGACGCCCCACCAAGACAACTGATAGTGAAGGTGCAATACGACCATGTATTGGATGACATGATGAAGAAAATTGTCTGTAACAGAGATCTCATATTTGAAGGAGACAGGATCAGCATTTTTAGAGACTATCCTGTGGAGGTCTCCAGGAAGAGAGCGCAGTTTACAGAGACAAGAAGAATACTTAAGAACATACCAGATCTGAGATATGGCCTGATGTACCCCGCAACATTAAGAGTCACCTACAAGAGGAAGGAACATCTCTTCACTAACAATAAGGAAGCACTTGATTTTGCCCAGAACATCGAGAATATGACCGATGACTGAACAATACTCATTAATTACCTGACGTCACCGAACATTGTGACTTTGTAAAGATCTGATGGAACTTTGATGTGCAGCTTGACAGTGAGCTGGACTGGAAGGGTCATAAGGAGGCGGTGTACAGGAAGGGACAAAGTCGACTGTATTTTTTAAGGAGGCTGAGGTCATTTAACATCTGCCAACCCCTGCTGTGCAGTGTCTACCATTCAGTGGTGGCCAGTGCTCTGTTTTTTGCTGTGGCCTGTTGGGGAGATGGCGCCCGCATAGCGGACAAAAACAGACTGGACAAGCTGATCAGGGAGGCCGGCTCAGTGGTCGGGGCTGAGCAACGAACGGTCCAGCAGGTGGCAGAGGCCAGAACGCTGAACAAACTGGGTTCAATAATGACCAACCCCACTCACCCACTCCATGCCCTGAAGGTGATCAAGAGCAGCATCTTCAGTCAGAGACTGATTGCACCAATGTGCAAAACTGAGAGACATAGGAAGTCTTGTATACCAGCTGCTATAAGGTTATATAATACGCATAAATAACTGCACTTTTTTTCATTCATTGTATTTTAACTTGTATTTTAACTTGTATTTTAACTTGTTAAATATGGAAGCTATTTGAGGAAATGTGTGGTGTTATGTCTGTCTTGAAGCTGTCGTGGCACTGTAATTTCCTGTAAAGGATTATTAAAGGTATAATCAATCAATCGAATTTAAACTGTTATACTTAAGGACCAATTAAATTGGATAATGATAGTTGTGCAAGGTTTCTCCTATTGACATACTACATTTATATTTTAGTATTATTATTAATACCTGACCAATACTAATCATAATTACTCGTTATTACTAATAATTATTACTAATTACTATTAATTGGATTACTTAGAATTAGTTAAAATATGAACTATAAGTAGGGTTTGATTTAAGGTTTGATTTAGGCAATTTATTAATAAGGGTTTGGGGTTTTCTTTATTTTATTTTCGATTAAATTTAAAAAAAAAATAATTATCTCTCAGATATATATGAGATTAATACTGTATCTTGAGAATAATAGCTTTTTTTATTAACGGATTATAAATACTTTGGAACTTAAAATGTTTTCCTCCTCCCCTGTAAAATGTTTTTATTTAAATTTTATTTTAAGGAAAGCATGGAGCTAGTAAATTTTTTTTCCAAAGGATATGGAAGTCTGTAGATGGCTAGCCACGTTAGTGTGGCTATCACTAACTGCACTAATTATAGATGTAGTTTTTTCCTTTCTTTTGCACTTTACTAACCTACTCTATCACCTTTTTTTCTTAACATCTTATTATAATTTTAAGTTTGAATGGAATTATAAGTTTTACCAAAGGAGATATGTACGGGAGAAAGATCTACGAGATTTAAAATTCATCTATCTGATGTTCGGGTGTAATGTCGGGCTTACTGTGCTGAGCCATCTGCTCTCTTAGCTAAATTTTAGTTTATTAGGTTGTGTTATGGGGGGGGGGGGGTGAAACTGTTTTTTTGTCTCTTCCTTCGGGGGAATGCGACTTTTTCTTGTCGTATCCCCCTTCTCTGCCTCCGTCTGCACTGAGGCCTAATGGCGGAGCTGGCGGTCTCCAACCTGCGACCGACCTCGAGGCTCCGGAGGCAGAGCCAACCAGGACTTACAATGCGAGGCTGGCCGACTTCGGGGCTGAGGCAGCGGTGGCCCGACTCGCTGATGTGGCGTTCCAGCTTTCGGCAACGGCCCGGAGCTGAGGCTGCGAGGCTCGGAGCTGAGGCAGCGGGACTCGGAGCTGAGGCAGCGGGACTCGGAGCTGAGGCAGCGGGACTCGGAGCTGAGGCAGCGGTGGCCCGACTCGCTGAGGCGGCGTTCCAACTTTCGGCAGCAGCCCGACTCGGAGCTGAGGCTGTGGCGGGCCGACTCAGAGCGGAGACGGCGTTCTAGCTTTCAGCAGCGGCGACATCGCCACGGGGGTCCGCTGGACTGGAGGGCGGCATCTTCGGCCTGGATCGCCTCAGCGCAGAGGGAGAACAAGGAGGGAAGAGACAGAGACTAAGACTTTTGCCTCCATCACAGTGAGGAGGTGCTTGGTGAACTCACTGTGGTGGATGTTAATAGTAAGATTAAACGAGAACTTACCAGTTTGAAGTTTGATCTGTATTTTATGAGGAGTTACGATGAGGGTATTACGTGAAGAACCCGCTCAGTGCGCAGGCGCGGCATACTTCCAAGCAGCGGTGTGGAATCACAGATAGACACAGTTATTTTGAAGTAAACATAGTAAAGATAAGGAGACATCAATTTATTAGTTTGATCCATATAATGAGGGTGGGAGTGGAGGGCACGTAATACCCTCATCGTAACTCCTCATAAAATACAGATCAAACTTCAAACTGGTAAGTTCTCGTTTAATCTTACTATTTTACTTCGGAGTCACGTGAGTGACTACGTGAAGATTTCAAAGCTCTGTGATTTCAAACCGTGTAACAGTTTCATTTCACTCACTGCCGAAGTTCTTGAGGGAGGAAGTTTTATCGTAATGAACCAATGAGTCTATTTGTAGAAAAACACAATGGTAATTTTTTTTTTTAAACAATAACAACAAAGAATTAAGTTGCTCCCCTGGGCTTAAATTAAATATTTGCAGTTTGTAAATCTTTACTGCAAATAAACCAGGTTTTGCCAACGGCTTATTATAAAATTTCTGAACGGTCTTTTCCCTTCCCACCATCCTGCTGTAGCCAGGATGTGGTCTATAGGCATGTCCATTCTTTAGCCGTCGACATGGATGCTGCCCTGGTGGAATAAAATTTGTACATGTTAGTGTTTATCCCAGCAGTTTCTAGCACCTGCTTGAGCCATCTCGCAATGGTTTGGCTCGTACCCCACCATAAGGTTTTTGTGACTGACCCACAAGGCTTTTCATCTCCTACGAATATTCTGGTTGTGTCTATGTAGGATAGTAGGTGGGTCATGGCACATAACCATGGTTCTGGTGGGTAAACCACGACTGGATTAGGTGTTCCTGGTCTGCTCTGTTTGACCAGTCGCTGGATAACGACAGATCTGGTCTGGAGCTGTGATCATGTTGTCCAGTCGCAATAGGTGTAGTGACTGGACCCTCTGAGCGGATACAAGTGCCATCAACATGAGCGTCTTTAGTGTAGCTTGCTCGAGGCCGGGGGATCTGGCTGGTGGCCATTGCCTGAGATATGTCAGGACCACATTGATATCCCAAATATGGGTATACCTGGGCTTAGGGCTTGATATTGTAAATGCCCTTCATCAGTTTTACCACCAGTGGATGGGATCCCATCGCCTGTTGTCTTGGCGCTGGTTTGAGATAAGCAGAAAGAGCACTCTGCGCTGTGTTGATGGCACTGTAGCTGATCCCTACATCGTGGTGTAGATAGGCCAGGAACTCCAGTATGTTGGTGGCTGTAGCTGTTGCGTATGTTGTCCCTGTTTCCTGGCAGTACTTCTCCCTTTTTTGATGCTGGTTAAGTACTGCCTCTTGGTGGATGTTCGAAGGGATGCCGACATGGTGGTGATGGTTTGTTTGGACAATCCCAGTTCCAGGTAAGGTCTGTTCAAACTTGCAACCCAGGCGTTTAATTTTCTCATGGCATGGGTGTTTAGCTTACCTGGTAGGTAAGTAGCTGATAGCCAAATATGTCTTTCGACACACCATTGCCAAATCATGTTGACCAATTTGTCGCATGATAATGATTTTATGCCACCCATATGGTTAATATAAGCCATCACCGTAGTATTTATCAATTTGTAACCGAACATGCAAGTGCTGCATATTAGATACATATGCTTTTAAACCATAAAAGGCGCCCAACATCTCTAGATAGTTAATGCCCAGTGTAAGTAGTAATGATGACTCTAGGTTAGTCCATCTACCACTTGTGCTGGATATGGAGTTAGTCGCTCCCCAGCCTTGAGCACTGGCATCTGTTTGAATAACTAAAGTAGGGTTAGTGATAAAGATAGGGCTGAAACTATGCCAAACGTTTTCTGCCCACCACTGTAGCTCTGATATTGCTTCAGTGGGTAAGTTCATGACACGATCATAGTGACCTGTATGTCGTTTTATTGCCCTACCTTTGCTCTCTGTAAATTTTTTGATAGTGCAAAGGTCCGAATTGTGTAGCCGGAAATGCTGCTACCATTTCCCCAATTACTCTTGCTACTTGTCGAATAGTTGGTCGCTCGTTGACCATTAAATTGTTGCATGATTGTGCTAATTCAACCATTTTTGCCTTTGGCAAGGTAACAGTCATATGGACTGAGTTAATTGTGAAGCCCAGGTAGTCCATGATAGTGGATGGCTTCAACTTAGATTTATCTGGATGTAGGACGAACCCCAGAGTTTCGAGGAGCTGTTTTGTAGCTGATACTGCTGCCACAGCCAATTCCATCGTTTTCCCTACTATCAGAATATCCTCCAGATATGCCATGACAATATGTTTTGGTTTTCTTAGTATTGCCATGGCTGGGTTCAATATTTTGGTGAATAATCTTGGGCTGAAGTTAGCCCATAGGGCAATGCTTTGTACCATCCAGATAAATTTTAGGTATCTGCGATGATCCTTGTATATGGGTACTAGATAGTAAGCATCTTTAAGATAAATGCTTGCCATGAAGTGTCCTTTGGAATTCAGTTGTTTGGCAGTAACATATGTCTCCATTTTGAAATGTATATACTTAACAAATTTGTTTAGTGATGTTAATGATGATGCGACAGCCACCATCTTTTTTGGTTTTAGTGAATATATTCGATACAAATTCCAAAGGTTCATGTTTGGTCTTTTCGATGACCCCCTTTGTGATAAGTCTCACCAGTTCAGCTTGTCCCTCACGTTTCTCTTTGACGGAGGGAGAAATACCCTTTGGGGCCATTGTTGAACTGGCGGCGTTTTTTCTGACATGAATTGTATTTTATATCCACTAATGCTGTTGAGTATATACTTGTCACTCGTGACCATACCCCATGCTTCTTTAAACGAGTGTAATCTCCCCCCTGTTAATAAAGCACCCTTATTCTCTATATGCTGGTAGGGACCAGACCCACCTACCTCCATGGTTATTGGCGATTCTGTTTCTTCATTTTCCTGAAGATTTTGTTCTGACGTGCTGGCGATGTTGGGGGGAGGCGCATTTTCCAGAGGGTCCGCTGCGGGCCCTGATCTAAAAAGATCTTTGGGGATAATGTGCGGACCCCAAGCGTTCACCAGTCCCATATTGCGGACGTCGACTGGTGGATGCCGTGGGGTGCTGCCGCTTGGGTATCGGAGGTCTTGGTTTGCTCGTCCCGGGGCCTGCCCTCGTTAGGCCGAAGGTTTTTGATGCTTCCTCCATCTCCTTCAGTTTTTTTATTGAGATCTTTCCCAAATAGCAGCGCGTCCGTCTCCACAGCTCCGGAGATTGTTGATCTCAAATTGTGTGGTACACATTAATGCCAGCACATCCTGCTGGCAGGTATCCATCTCCGTGGTCTCCCCGGAACGAGCAAAGGCTGTAATGGCCGACGTCAGGAGCCTTAGGATCCGCTGTAGCTTGAGTTCTTGGATCCGGATGTGTGACCCCACATGCCCCCAGATTTGGCTGTTGACACTTTTTACTTTGAGGGCCTCACAGTTTTCTGGTGCTGTGTGTTGTTTCAGCACCTCAGCGAGCACCTTTTCCAGTATTGGTTTATTGGATAGATGGTTGATGATGGCCGCCATTCTTGGTTCCAGCGGTGCTCCAGCCCGTGGGGTTGCTACAAGCGGTCCATCACACCCAACAGCTCTTCATGTTCCTACACCCCTGGCATACTCCCGAATTCGTCCGCCTGCCCCTGTTCCAGACCAGCCCAGCCCTGGTCACCAATGCTAGCCTCCAGTAATGAGGGAGCAGAGGGCAGTGCATGAAACACTGTGGAGGTGCCTGACCTCCCTCCGCGAGAGCGCTCTTTCTGCGCATCTCGCTGGAGCTGCTCCAATAGCTGTTGGATGCAGCTCAGGCGGCTGTCTCTCCTCCATTTAGGTGGAGACATGTCCCCGTCCGACGAATCGGACGCCACCGGCCGGATGCCTGTTCGGATGGCTAGACATCCAGCCCGCAGTTCAGGCACTAGCGGGACTGGGCTCGGCGCGGTGATGGGGATAGCGGAGCGCCTGGTAATTGTTCCTACCACCTTCTTCTGGAGCTTTTGTGCCTTGTAGTAGCGAGAGCGCCCCTCAAGCAGCGCATCTCGCAGGCACCTGCTCCGTGAGCCGCTCCAGCGGCTCAGGCGGCTCTCTCTCCCCCCGTGCGGGTGGGGGAATTAGAGGAACACCGGGTAACGCTCCTACCGCATGTTGCTGCCCCCCTCCCCGACGGGAAAACGTTCCTCCTTGAACGGGGGACAGTTTTGTTCCAGAGCCTTTTTCTCTGCCTGTAAAAAACACAAGCAGAAAAAGGCTCACCTGTAAAAGAAAACCCGACTTCAGGGTACTCACCTGACGGTCCGGTTCATTCTGTAGCGGGAGCGCCTAACTCCCGTTGCAGCCGCTGTTGCACTGCTGGCGTAATGCCGCGCCTGCGCACTGAGCGGGTTCTTCACGTAGTCACTCACGTGACTCCGAAGTAAAATTTGTGTTTATTGTATGTTTTGTTATTTATTATTATTGTGTATGACTGCAGGCAACGAAATTTCGTTCAGACCGAAAGGTCTAAATGACAATAAAGGAATCAAATCAAAATTCAAATTATAGACCACCCTAAACATAAGATGCAAGACGTGAATATGAAGATTGGGGGTGAAGGAATCACATTTTGTAGCTGGAATGTTAAGGGAATTAATGAACCAATCAAGAGAGGTAAAGTATTAGCACATTTAAAATCACTTAAAACAGATATAATATTCCTTCAGGAAACTCATCTTAAAAAGGAAGCACAACATAGATTGAAAGCAAAATGGATTGCTAAAACGTATCATTCCTCATTCTCACATAAATCCAGAGGAGTTGCAATATTAATCCATAAAGGGATACCTTTTAAACGTACATTAACTATAACGGACATTGATGGTAGATATATTGTATTAGTAGGCGAGTTATACGCAAAAAAAGTGATTATTCTTAATGTTTACGGACCAAATTTTGATAGTCCCTTGTTTTTCAAGAAGCCATTCAATATAATTCCGGAACTTACACAACACAATTTAATAATTGGAGGAGACTTAAATTGTACACTAGGCCCTTATTTAGACAGATCATCAAGACAACGAAATGTAAAATCTAAGTCAAGTGAATTTCTAAATGCATACATTAATACTACTAATATTAAGGAAGTCTGGAGAATCGAAAACCCAACCGGACGAGAATACTCATTTTACTCATCAGTACATAAAACCTATTCAAGAATAGACTATTTTTTAGTAGACTCGAAGCTCATCCCATTTACCTAGAACTCGAAATATCATAACATCATAATCTCGGACCATGCACCCTTAACATTTATGAATAACCTAAATGGAAGGACCGAGAAACAGACACAATGGAGACTCAATCCACAAATTTTAAATGAAAAAGTATGTCAGGAATATCTTACTAAACAGATTCATATATTTTTTGAGACCAATGACCGCCCTGGAATGTCTGCCTCCCTTCTCTGGGAAACATTTAAAGCATTTGCTCGAGGAGCATTAATCTCCTCCCAAGCATTTCATAATAAAGAGAATCGGGTTAAGCAACGGATACTGGAAAGGGAAATAAGGCAATTAGACATAGAAAATGCGGCTGCGCCAACTATGATAAAACACAATAAAATTGCAGTACTGAAATATAAATTAAATTAAATATACTCAGACCAAGTTATAAAACTTTATCAGCATACTAATAAATCACATTTTGAATTTGGTGACAAACCATAAAAACTATTAGCACGCCAACTTCGAAAGCTGGACGGGGAAAAAACGATTCACAAAATTAGATCAGATATGGGAGAACTACTAACACAGCCCAAGGATATCAATGAGAGATTTCTGCAATATTATCACAATCTTTACTCAGCCAAAACGACAGAACACTCGACAGGAATGGAAGCATTCTTACAGAAATGTAATCTTAAAGGTTTAGATTTGAAAGAGAGAGAATTACTAGGTGCTGAAATAACAGTAAAATAAATTGAAGAGTCTATTAGGTCTCTACAAAACGGCAAGGCCGCCGGGCCCTGACGGTATAAGCTCTGAATTTTATTTTTTAAATTATGATCTGATCTCCCCACGTTTACAGACACTGTATTTATGTATACAAACTTAAAGCACACGGCATTGGGGGTTCAGTATTGATGTGGATAGAGAACTGGCTGGCAAACAGGAAGCAAAGAGTAGGAGTAAACGGGTCCTTTTCACAATGGCAGGCAGTGACTAGTGGGGTACCGCAAGGCTCAGTGCTGGGACCCCAGCTATTTACAATATATATTAATGATCTGGATGAGGGAATTGAAGGCAATATCTCCAAGTTTGCGGATGACACTAAGCTGGGGGGGCAGTGTTAGCTGTGAGGAGGATGCTAGGAGACTGCAAGGTGACTTGGATAGGCTGGGTGAGTGGGCAAATGTTTGGCAGATACAGTATAATGTGGATAAATGTGAGGTTATCCATTTTGGTGGCAAAAACAGGAAAGCAGACTATTATCTAAATGGTGGCCGACTAGGAAAAGGGGAGATGCAGCGAGACCTGGGTGTCATGGTACACCAGTCATTGAAAGTAGGCATGCAGGTGCAGCAGGCAGTGAAGAAAGCGAATGGTATGTTAGCTTTCATAGCAAAAGGATTTGAGTATAGGAGCAGGGAGGTTCTACTGCAGTTGTACAGGGTCTTGGTGAGACCACACCTGGAGTATTGCATACAGTTTTGGTCTCCAAATCTGAGGAAGGACATTATTGCCATAGAGGGAGTGCAGAGAAGGTTCACCAGACTGATTCCTGGGATGTCAGGACTGTCTTATGAAGAAAGACTGGATAGACTTGGTTTATACTCTCTAGAATTTAGGAGATTGAGAGGGGATCTTATAGAAACTTATAAAATTCTTACGGGGTTGGACAGGCTAGATGCAGGAAGATTGCTCCCGATGTTGGGGAAGTCCAGGACAAGGGGTCACAGCTTAAGGATAAGGGGGAAATCCTTTAAAACCGAGATGAGAAGAACTTTTTTCACACAGAGAGTGGGGAATCTCTGGAACTCTCTGCCACAGAGGGTAGTCGAGGCCAGTTCATTGGCTATATTTAAGAGGGAGTTAGATGTGGCCCTTGTGGCTAAGGGGATCAGAGGGTATGGAGAGAAGGCAGGTACGGGATACTGAGTTGGATGATCAGCCATGATCATATTGAATGGCGGTGCAGGCTCGAAGTGCCGAATGGCCTACTCCTGCACCTAATTTCTATGTTTCTATGTTTCTATGTATGAGTACATTTATACTCAACAGAAACTACCAGAAACGCTAAACGGATCTATAATAACACTTATATCAAAAACAGATAAGGACCCTGAAGACCCAGGTTCATATAGAGCTATTGCTCTCTTAAATACTGATCAGAAAATATTAACTAAAATCCTAGCACAAATATTAGGTACAGTGATTAATAAATTAATTCACCCTGACCAAACAGGATATATCCCAAAAAGTTACTCATCTTATAATCTGAGACGATTATTCAATATTATATACTCAAAGAGAATTACTAACGCAGACTTTGCAATTATTTCGTTAGATGCTGAGAAAGCATTTGATCAGGTGGAATGGCCCTATTTAGTTTTGGTGATGGAAAAAAATTCAATTGGGCGAGAAGTTTAGCACATGGGTAAAACTTTTATATACTAACCCAACAGCTAGAATATTAACAAACCAAATGTTATCAACTAAATTTAACTAATCTAGAGGTTGCAGACAAGGATGCTCGTTATCTCCGTTATTATTCGCACTCGCTATTGAGCCACTAGCAGAAAGTGTTAGGGCCCATCCAGAAATACACGGGTATAATACTAAATACACTGAGAATAAAATCTCTTTATATGCAGACGATGTATTAATCTACATTACAAAACCTGAAATTAGTATTCCAAACCTATTAAATGTAATAACTCAATTTGGTTTGTTCTTGGGATACAGAATTAATTGGAATAAAAGCGAAATCATGCCAATAATCAAAATCAATCTACATATACTACAACAATCCCCCTTTAAAATAGTTAATGGAAAATTTAAATATCTAGGAATCTATGTAACTAAGACATATACTTCTTTATTTAAATTAAACTTCCCTCCGTTACTGAATAAATTACATAAGAATATTCAGTATTGGAAAACACTCTCTATCTCAATGTTTGGTAGAATTAATGCTACAAAAATGATTTTTCTACCGCAATTATTGTACCTCTTTCAATCAATCCCGATATATCTTCCAAAATTTTTTTTTTTAAAGGTGGAATCCATCGTCACTAATTTTATCTGGGATTATAAGAATCACAGAATAAGCAAAAAACATTTATGTAAATCAAAGACCCATCTCATACTCAATGGCTGAGAGATATTATGTCCTGCCTAAAGCTCGAGAAAATCAGGTACAGGTGCACAACCTTTTATCCAAAAGCCTTGGGACCAGACACATGTCGGATTTCGGAATTTTTCGGATTTCCGAATGGAAGATTTTTAGCGTAGATTAGGTAGGTAGCGCGGGCGGCTTGAAAAGTCTGGACCGGCTGCCTCCTCCCCGGAGACCGGGGAATCATTGCATAAATGTTAGTCAGTTAGTTTGGAGGGATTTTATGTGTTGGGGGGGGGGGGGGTGAAGGGGGAAACTTTAATTCTTAGTCCCCTACCTGGTCGGTGAGGCGGGGAGCGGGCAATGCCTTACCGGGTCGCCGTGCAGTAAGCTCCGGAGCGCTGTGGCCGCCGACTCCCAACATCGCGGAGCTGGGGGCAGCGGGCGTCCGGCCGCGGTTGGAGCTCTGACCCCGGCAACTCTACCCCTGGCTGCGCGGCGCTCCAAATCCAGCGCGGCCCGCAGCCGGACGCCCGCAGCCCCAGCGCCGCGATGTTGGGAGTCGGCGTCGTCGCAGCGACGGGATACCAGCGGGGAGCGGGCAATACCTTACCAGGTCGCCGTGCGGTAAGCTCCGGAGCGCTGTGGCCGCCGACACACAACATGTCGGCGGCCACAGCGGTGCTGGGGCTGCGGGTGTCCGGCCGCGGGACGCGCTGGATTTGGAGCACCGCGCAGCCAGGGGTAGATTTGCCGGGGTCGGAGCTACAACCGGTGCCGCCCGCGGAAGGACGCCCGCAGCCCCAGCTGGGAGTCGGCGGCCACAGCGCTCCGGAGCTTACTGCACGGCGACCCGGTAAGGCATTGACCGCTCCCCGCCTCTCCGACCAGGTAGGAGACTAAGAATTAAAGTTTCCCCCTTCACATAAAAGCCCTCCAAACTAACTGACTAACATTTAAGCAATGATTTACAGATGTTTAAATGTCTCCCCGGTCTCCGGGGAGGAGGGAGCCGCTACAGTAGTACAGACCTGGGTTGACCGTGGGTCGTTTCGGGTCAAGTTTGGCGCCAAACGCGAGCTTTGGTGTGCAGACGACATCCTGGAAAAAATGGCCGGTTTTCGGAGTTTTTCGGTTTCCGGAACTCCGGATAAAAGGTTGTGCACCTGTACTCACTTCAACATTCAAATGGAAGGTTTCAGAAAGCATGGGGACCGTTTTTAAATGCATTCCAGACTTTATAAATGCTTGATCATCAAGCACAGTTTAACAGTTTAACAGTCTACCCATTCATTTATCGTGGATTATTGTTGTGACAGGCTGATATTTGTATATGCTCACTGGCAGTGACTGGGGAGGGATTATTTTTGGTATCTAATTTCTCTTTTATTGTTGTTGTCTTGTTATATGTTAGCATAATTTGTTTTTTATTTATTCTTTCCATACACTCTGTCTGTAACAAATAGACAACTTTGCACTTTGTTATGTCCTGAAAACTAAATAAAAAAGATTTTGATTTAAAAAAGTAAATCAAAGACAAATGGAGGTTTAGCTTTACCAAATTTCGTGTTTTATTTCTGGGCAGTTAACATTAAAAATATGAACTTTTGGTTGGAAGAAATGGACTAGCAACCAGACTGGTTAAAGATGGAAAAGGAAGACTGTTTACCCTTTGAAATTGGCTCGATTCTGTTTGCTCCCACAAAATTGAACAAAAAAACCTATAGTGAAAACCCAATAATATACAGTGGTATAATTTGGAAATAATTAAAAAAGACTTTAAAATTCGATAATGTATCACTCTTTCTTCCCATTGTAAACAACCCTGCATTAAAACTTCTATGTTGGATAAAGGTTGGATAAAGGTTTTTTACAATGGAAAAATCATGGAATTAAAAAGATGGGTCATCTCTATAGGAAAAGTACCTTTCTTTCATTTCAGGAGTTATAACAAACTTACGGACTCCACTCAAATGACTATTTCAGATATTTACAACTTAGAGATTATGTTAAATCAAATACACAAGACTACAGAACTAGAGATCCAGAAACTCTTGATGAATGTTTGAATAAACATCCTAATACAGATAAATTAATATCTCATATCTATAATATCCTTTTAGATAGTAAGGCACCACTGACGGAATTATATAGGCAAACATGGGAAAATGAACTAGGCCAACCAATAATGAAAGATATTTGGGACGAAAGTTTACAACATATACATCAATGCTCGTTAAATGCCAGACATTCTTTAATACAATTTAAAGTATTACATAGGTTACATTACTCAAAAATGAAATTAAATAGAATCTTCCCACATATTTCTCCTATTTGTGAAAAATGTCATCATTTAGAGGCTAATTTATCTCACACCAAATTGGATCCCGACTCAAAACTAATAATATTAGGAATATCAGAACAAAGCCTAACACTTACTACACGCCAAATAAACTTTCTCGACTATAGTATAATAACTAGGAAAAAATTAATATTAAAATTTTGGAAAGGCCCTATAACCCCCACAATTAAAATGTGGATTATGGAAATGTCGGAGACCTTACATTTGGAAGAATTAGACTTGTCTTAATGGACAAGCAAGAACTTTTTGTCAGAATATGGTCTCCATTTATTGACTATTTGAAGGGGTAGAATGGTTCGGCACGGAAAACTGACTGAAGCGCGAACTCAGGATTAGATGAAAAGATATACTTAATAATTTTCGAACCTATCTCCAATGTTGTATTATTAGTAAATTATTCCATTCTTCTTTATCATGCTTTTTTTTCCTCTCTTTATTATTTTCTATCTATATAAAAAATAGCAGTCATTAAATATATGATAATATTAGCAATGTATGACTGATATACATGAAATGTTCTTATTATGTACTTACTTCTAATCAAAATATATATATTTTTTTAAAAGGATACGCAATTATAGATCAGGATGGCAAGAGTGTGGAAACAGCGGCCTTCGAAACACCATGATAAGAGCCTGCATCTAAGGTAAGGACTTAAGAATAAATTCTTACTCTGATTCCAAATATGACTGCTGGACAGATCATCGCCTCATCCATGATGTCCATCAAACTCAACAGGAAGAGGAGGATTCAAATGAAGCAGATCCGGCCAAGGTTGAACCTTGAAAGCCTGGAGGAAACTGACACCCAGCAGCGATTTCAGGCTTCTCTTGGGGAAAGCCTCCAACAAGAATATCCTGATGATATTGAAGAACACTGGAGCTGGCTCAATTCCACCATTCTTGATACCTGTAAAAACATCCTTGGGCGCAAGTCCACTAAACACCAGGATACACAAAAACGCTGGAGAAACTCAGCGGGTGCAGCAGCATCTATGGAGCGATTTTCCTTCGCTCCATAGATGCTGCTGTACCCGCTGCCACCATTTTTGTGTACCTTCGATCATCCAGCATCTGCAGTTCCTTCTTGAACAGTAAACACCAGGACTGGTTTGATGAGGGCATAGAGATAGAACAGCTCATCTCCAAGAAAAGGAAAGCCTTTCGTGCCAGGCAAAATGATGTAACCTGCAAGGCCAAAATAGTAGCTCACTGCAGAGCCAAGGCGGGCGTACAGAGCCTGGTGAGGGAGCTTACGAACTCCAGAGACTGGCAGACTCGGTGACACCAGACGCTTCTTCAGCGCTACTATGACACTGGCTCATAGTCCGGGACCCGCAGCTCAGGGTGGGGAGGGGAGCGGGCAAGGGGGGGGGGGGGGGGGGGTGGAGAGGGTGTGTACTAAGTCCAAGCTACCGCAGCTTAACCCCCCGCGCTCAAAAGACAGACAAGAACTGCTGAAGGACAATGAGTCCATTAACGCCTGATGGAAAGAGTACTTCCAGGAACTCTTCAACTGTGACAGCACAATTGAACCAGACATTGCCCACCGCATCCCACAGAATCCCATCAGAGAAGACATGGAAGAACCTCCCACTATGACAGAGGTGCAAGATGCCATCAAGAGACTTAAGAACAACAAGGCCACCGGTCCAGATGGGATCCCAGCTGAGATCTTAAAGGAAAGTGGACCGGAGCTCCTATACCACATCCAGGCCCTACTCCTCAAGGTCTGGGAAAAAGAAGAACTTCCCTCAGAACTCAGGGATGCTCTAATAGTGACCATTTTAAAGAAGGGGTACAAGGCTGAATGTGGAAACTATAGTCTGCGGAGGTATTCCCAGAATCACAGTGTGGCTTCCGCCCATCCAGAGTTACAGCAGACATGATATTCACAGAATACCAACTCCAGGAAAAATGCCGTGAACAAAGGCAGCCTTTGTACATGACCTTCATAGACCACACGAAGGCTTATGACTCTTTGGAGCATAGTATCAGGGTACGGTTGTCACGACAAGTACATCAGAATATTGAGGCTTCTACATGATGAAATGTTGGTCTCAGTGCTCAGCAACTGCGGCTGAGTCTGAGGCCTTCACTGTGGAATCAGGGGTCAAACAGGGATGCATCATTGTACCCGCCCTGTTTGTCATCTTCATTGCTGCCATACTTCACCTCATTGCTGAAGAGCTGCCACAGGGGATCTCAATCCTCTACAGAACTGACGGAGAGCTCTTCAACCTTAGTAGGTTGAAGGCCAAGAGCAAAGTCATTAACACCGCCATCATGGAGCTTCAATACGCAGATGACTGCGCCATTACAACACACTCTGCAGAAGACCTCCAGCGCATCCTGAATGCCTTTGCCAAGGCATACAGAGCCATGGGCCTAACCTTATACATCAAGAAGACCCAGGTCCTCCATCAACGTCCACCCAACCAGCCATCTAGCCAGCCCACTATGAAAGTGGACGATACCACTCTTGAATACGTTGACCACTTCCCCTACCTTGGCAGCATTCTTTCCTCAAAAGCTGACATCGACTCCGAGGTCAACCATCGCTTGAGTTGTGCCAGCGGTGCCTAAGCCACTCAGGAAAAGAGTCTTTGAAGACCAAGGCCTAAAGGCTCAAACAAAACTGCTGGTCTACAGAGCCATTGTGCTCTCCACCCTGTTGTATGGAGCCGAGTCATGGACCACCGACAGCAGGCACCTGAGAACCGTTGAACAATACCATCAAAGATCCTTACGAAAGATTCTGAGGATCAGGTGGGAGGACAAACGCACCAACATCAGCATTTTGGAGGAAACCAACATGACCATCATCACAACCACAATAATGCAGCACCAACTTCGATGGACTGGCCATGTCATCTGCATGTTCAACACATGTCTCCCTAAACAAATCTTGTACTCTCAGTTGAAGGAAGGTCCAGTTGAAGCGAGCCCCCGGCGGGTAAAAGAAACACTTCAAGAACAACATCAAGAACAGTCTGAAGAAATTCCTCATCACATCAAGCAACTGGGAACACATTGCACTGGACAGGCGCTCCTGGAGGAAATCCATATAATAACCATATAACAATTACAGCACGGAAACAGGCCATCTCGGCCCTTCCTGTCCGTGCCGAACACTTACTCTCACCTAGTCCCATCTACCTGCACTCAGACCATAACCCTCCATTACTTTCCCGTCCATATACCTATCCAATTTATTTTTAAATGATAAAATCGAACCTGCCTCCACCACTTCCACTGGAAGCTCATTCCACAAAGCTACCACTCTCTGAGTAAAGAAGTTCCCCCTCATGTTACCCCTAAACTTTTGTCTCTTAATTCTCAAATCATGTCCTCTTGTTTGAATCTTCCCTACTCTCAATGGAAAAAGCTTATCCACGTCAACTCTGTCTATCCCTCTCATAATTTTAAAGAACTCTATCAAGTCCCCCCTTAACCTTCTGCGCGCCAAAGAATAAAGCCATAACTTGTTCAACCTTTCTCTGTAACTTAGTTGCTGAAACCCAGGCAACATTCTAGTAAATCTCCTCTGTACTCTCTCTAGTAGTAGTAAAAGCATTACTTATACTACATGCCAATTTTAACTCCTGATTCAACTTGCACCCTATATCCAGGCTACTGTTTGGGGGGCTGTAGATTAACTTGTTCAACCTTTCTCTGTAACTTAGGTGCTGAAACCCAAGCAACATTCTAGTAAATCTCTGTACTCTCTCTATTTTGTTGACATCTTTCATATCATTTGGCGACCAAAATAGCACACCATACTCCAGAATTGGCCTCATCAATGCCTTGTACAATTTTAACATTACATCCCAACTTCTATACTCAATGCTCTGATTTATAAAGGCCAGCACACGAAAAGCTTTCTTTACCACCCTATCTACACGAGATTCCACCTTCAGGGAACTATGCAGTTATTCCTAGACCCCTCTGTCAACTGCATTCCTCAATTCACTAGAATTTACCATGTACGTCCTATTTTGATTTGTCCTGCCAAGATGTAGCACCTCACACTTATCAGCATTAAACTCAATCTGCCATCTTTCAGCCCACTCTTCCAAATGGCCTAAATCTCTCTGTAGACTTTGAAAATCTACTTCATTATCCACAACACCACCTTTCTTAGTATCATCTGCATATTTACTAATCCAATTTACCACACCATCATCCAGATCATTGATGTATATGACAAACAACAATGGACCCAACACAGATCCCTGAGGCACCCCATTAGTCACCGGCCTCCAACCTGACAAACAATTATCCACCATTACTCTCTGGTATCTCCCATTCAGCCACTGTTGAATCCATCTTGCTACTCCACTATTAATACCCAACAATTGAACCTTCTTAACCAACCTTCCATGCGGAACCTTGTCAAAGGCCTTACTGAAGTCCATATAGTCAACATCCACCACCTTACCCTCATCAATTTCCCTAGTAACCTCTTCAAAAAATCCAAGAAGATTAGTCAAACATGACCTTCCAGGCACAAATCCATGTTGACTGTTCCTAATCAGACCCTGTTTATCCAGATGATTACATATCTCTAAGTATCCTTTCCATTAATTTGCCCACCAATGATGTCAAACTAACAGGTCTATAATTGCTAGGTTTACTCTTGGAACCCTTTTTAAACAATGGAACATGCGCAGTACGCCAATCCTCCGGCACCATTCCCGTTTCTAATGACATTTGAAATATTTCTGTCATAGTCCCAGCTATTTCTACACTAACTTCCCTCAAGGTCCTAGGGAATATCCTGTCAGGACCTGGAGACTTATCCACGTTTATATTTTTCAAAAGTGTCCGTACTTCCTCTTCTTTGATCCTTAGTTTCCATAGCTACTCTATTTGTTTCCCTTACCTCACATAATTCAATATTCTTCTCCTTGGTGAATACCGAAGAAAAGAAATTGTTAAATATCTCCCCCATCCATCTCTTTTGGCTCTGCAGATAGCTGTCCACTCTGACTCTCTAATGGACCCATTTTATCCCTCGTTATCCTTTTGCTATTTATATAGCTGTAGAAACCCTTTGGATTTACTTTCACCTTACTTGCCAAAGCAACCTCATATCTTCTTTTAGCTTTTCTAATTTCTTTCTTAAGATTCTTTTTACATTCTTTATACTCCTCAAGCACCTCATTTACCCCATGCTGCCTATAATTATTGTAAATCTCTCTCTTTTTCCGAACCGTGTCCAATTTCCCTCGAAAACCATGGCTCTTTCCAGTTATTACTCTTTCCTTTCAACCGAACAGGGACATAAAGATTTTGTACTCTTAAAATTTCACCTTTAAATGTCCTCCATTTCTCTTCTACATCCTTCCCATAAAACAAAATGTCCCAATTCACTCCTTT
Source organism: Amblyraja radiata (assembly GCF_010909765.2). Classification (NCBI taxonomy): domain Eukaryota; kingdom Metazoa; phylum Chordata; class Chondrichthyes; order Rajiformes; family Rajidae; genus Amblyraja; species Amblyraja radiata. The sequence continues at coordinate 53,982,092 of NC_045963.1, forward strand.
TAAATCCTTCCGTGCAGAAAGGAGCTGCACTGCACGAAATGGAACTACGCTGTGTCACAGAGACAAAACAACAGCACCGTAAGGAGAGAAGGGGCTCGATGACTACCAACCACCACCAGTCTCCACTGCCCACGTTGCACCAAATGTGTGTGGATCACGGATCGGCCTCTACAGACATCTGCAGACCCACAAGTAGACAACCCTATGGAGAGGAGATGACAGTCATACTCGTTTCGAGTGACTGCCGATGATGATGACGATGAGATATGCTTTTGGAGTGGTCCATGACTTCGGCCAGTTCTGGAAAAATAGGGGATTCTTGACTTCAGCGAGAACACAGATATCCCACCAGAAATTGGTATCAGACCTGTTACAAGCCTTAATGTTGCCAAAACAAATTTCCATTATAAAGTGTACGGCCCATACTACGGGCCAAACCCCAGTAGATATAGGAAATCACGTGCCGACCAAGAAGCTAAGGAAGTGTCCCAGGGGCGCAGGGTGGCTGTGCCTAAAATGATGAGGCAGACTAAAGGCATAAACAAAAGCAAGTCTCCCTCGGAAAAGCCAATGTCAACCATCCAAGACGTCGTTAGATTACAGGAGGATGCTCCAGAACAAGACATAGAAATGTGGAAGCAGCTCGGTTCTACGGTTGAGTGCATGTTGGGCTTATGGGTTAACCCGGCAGGGCAAACATGTATGTCAGATGAACTCGCTATGTGGGTTATTGAATATATACACTTTGCAACTCACTGCGGTGCCCAAGCAACTGGCGATATTTGAGATTATTTGGGAATACTCTGGGACTGAAAGGGTTAAATATTTTCTCTTTGGAAGAATGGGACACCAAGTGACTGATTAAACTAAAGCTTCACTTTCTTGTAGTGATATCACAAGTTATGTATCGATTTCCTTGGAGACACGTATCATTTCCTGTAAATCATGTGACATTTGATACTGTTGTGATTGGCTGAGATGTATTATGCTGCACCCAACCAACTGGCGATATGCTTCTAGCTACATGGTGGCATCCAAAGTTGCAGACGCTGGCTCAGCGGATTAGTAGTCGTCGTCTGAACTGTCAGCAACATAATCCCGGGAAGGGTATGACTTGCAAAAGTGGGAGAACCGCATTACCCATGGGTTCCTTTGAGACCGTCCAGATGAACTACATTGAGTTGGAATGATGTCAGTGCTATAAATATGTATTGGTTATTGTTGGTGTCTTTAGTAAATGGATTGAGGCCTACCCTACCACAGATAACAAAGCCTCTATGGTTGCTAAAGTACTTACGAAATAAATTACATCCAGGTTTGGGCTCCCAACTCGGCTGAGTTCGGACAATGTCCCTCATTTTGTGGGACAGGTGAACAAAGAATTTTGTGCCCAGTTGGGCATCGCCCACTCTGAACCTCATGGAGCCAGAATACCTCAAAAGGCCGTTCACTTTCACCACATGACAACGCAAATGACTAACTATATTTTATCGTTAAGCAGGGCATTGAGAGACCTACATTCCAGGGTATGAGAGGCGGACATTGAACTCCCACCTCCAACCACTCCGTCTAAAATTGAACCTGGTGCTTATGTAATGAACAAGAATTGGACGAGGAAGGGACAGGATGCTCAGTGGGAAGGACCATACCAGGTCCTTCTCACAACCCCGACCGCTGCCAAATTGGAAGAGAGAAACATGTGGATCCACCTTCACCACTGTAAGATTGGGGGTGCCGTCCTGTATGGTATGGCTGCCCAGCCTGCAGCTGTCTGTTTTTTCTCTCTTTTTTTTATTTTTAGTTAGTTGAGATTTTTGTTCTGGAGTTCTAGCCTTTTTTATGTGGGTGGAGGGGGAAACTGCTTTTCTAGGATCCCTACCTGGTCGGAGAGGCAGCTTTTCTCCGGGCTGCACCGTCGACCCATCCTCGCGGCCTACCAGCGGGCCTGGAGTGGCGTTTCCTGTCGGGGACCGCCCAGAACCTCGGCTTCGGCAGCGGCACAGCGCTGGAGCGCTATCGCGGAGCGGGCGATGCCCTACCCAGGTCGCTGCGCTGGAACTCCAGTGAGCTGAGACCGCCGATATAAACATCGAGGAGCAGCGGGTCTGAGGAGCGGCCAGCTGCGGGCAGCGGCACTGACTTTTCATTGGGAGCCTGGGATCTCTCAGCGAGATCACCAGTTGTGGAGCTCCATCTGGCGCGGCCTTGTTGGCTTCGGAAGCCGCGGCCTCCACAACGGAAGCGGCCGTTCCAGGTGTCCCATGCCGCTGTGAGGATTCTCCCAACGCCGGAGCACCATCACCCGGCGAGAACGGCCTGGAACATCGGGCCTCCGTGGAGGCAACTGTGGAGGCTTCAATAGGCCCGACTATGGGTGAACTGGGGATGGGGACTGGACATTGTGCCTTCCCTCATAATGGGAACCATTGTGGGGGGATGTTTTTATGTTTACATTTCTTTATTACTGTTATGTCTGTATTCTTTCTTTATGTGCTGCATGGCAAGAAGCATTTCACTGCACCTAGGTGTATGTGACCAATAAAATAACCTTTGAAATAACCTTTGAACCTTTGAGATTGTCAGTATTGTGCCTAAAACCTAAAATGCTAACCTCTTCTTTCATGAAGAAATCTCTTCCCAGGACAGACAAGTTGAGTCACCATGGACACGCCACTGTTGCTCGTCTATCTTGGGATACTGATACATGGATTTGCGGTAAACAGAGTATGTCGACGTGATGACCCCAAGATAATCCATCACCTATGTGAAGGAGATGCACTGCAATGTGATGACAACAGCAAGGAAGGATTCGGAGAATGGAGACTCACTCGACTGGCCGGATGCCTCAGATTCCTGGCACAATCTCACCAATCGTCATTGTTAAGGAAGGAGAATCATAATTATGGATTATTGCCATGTTACCAGGTTCCGTGTAAATTTGATTATGTATGTCAAAAGAAGGAGCAAAAGTCCCTGTGCCATGAAGTCCCTTTATGCACGAAGGTGCACAGATAATAAGAGATAAATGGGACCTCCAAAGAAACCTCCTTGAGAAGAATTTCAAGGGCAACTTATTCCTCCAAGCCCACTTTGCCATGTTCTCCCCACAGTCAGTTGTTTGCTACCCCTCCATGACATCACTACAGGCATTATTCAACATGATGGCCACTATGGAACCCACTAAGGTACCTTCCATGTGAGAATTGGATGGGGAACAAAAATGTAAAGGCGCCCAAACCCAACCTCCTCATTTATGACCCCCCCTGATGCCCCGCCTGCTATCTGTCTTCCGTTACCAAAGGACAACTCACATTCGTGGGCTGGATGTAATAACAGAGGCTCCCCCAACCCGTGCAAATTCAAACCCAATGTGGACCCCGGGTCATACCAGAATTGCTTCCACCAGGAAGGGGGGGAATGCGTATATGTCAAGAACCCAAAGACCATTGCGTGCTTGATGTCGCTCTGCGATAACAGGACCAGCCAGGTCAAAGACGACCAAGGGAAGAGTGAATGTCACCACTATACCTGTGTTCCCCTTGCCATGGAACCCCAACTGGTTTGTGGAGTATGCAATAAAACACACGTAGGGGTAGGAAACTACATGTTCCCACTTACCCAGATGTAAATGTGTATTCGGGATGGAATAGCGCCTTGTTTTTAGCCTTGTTTTTAGAATCGCGACTCTCCTCTTATTCTTTAACGGCATAGCCATTAATGTCCTGAATCCACCATTTACTAGGCAGGTAGTGGTAGGAACCCTGGTCCCTATGACTATACCCTGTCCTTCACAGTGGGTGTCCGATCGAAGGTTGGTGACTAAAGCAGTTTCGGAAGAATTCTGCTCTAGATGGAAAAAATCATACACCCTTGGGAAATTCGGTGGGATATGAATGGGCTGGCTTTTTCTATATAGGATGAACAGGATGCTACATAGCGGCTAACAATCGTAAGTACATCATATGTGGATTAACGATCCGGAAAAATGCTACCTTGGGGGCTTTCGCAGCAGTAACTGAAGAATTATCTGAGCTCAGACTATTTGCGAAACAGAATAGATATGCCCTGCACTACTACTGGCTCGGGACGACTGTGTTTGTGTCATTGTGAAAGGAAAGTGTATCATATGAGTAAAGAACCAGACTGAGATCACCCGTTTCATTGTTAAAATAATTGAACAGCTGCATAACATGAAGGAGGCAAGTGGCTGGGGTAATTGGGCCTTCGGAGGCTGGTCAGAGTAGCTAATCAATATGGCAATGTACCTGGGGATCGCAATTGTCTGTATGTTTGTATTTTTGGCTATTCTGAATTGTGTATTGGGAAGAATGCAGATGACGTTAGAAGGCATACGTGTTCCGAGAATGTTATTAGTAAGACAGACTAAAGTATGCGATGAAGAAGAGGCTGGGTACGTTGAAAGGGTGCAGGAAGGGTTTGAACGATTGGGAAGATTAGAAGCAACTGAATATACTGCTCGAACGGAGATTAGATTAGAAGGAACATGAGGAGTTATCATAAAATGATAAATGAATGGAATGAGAATATACTAGAGTAGGTATACTCTGAGACATAAAGAGTTAAGTATAAACTTTCCGGGAAACCATGTGACTTAAGTTTCTTTCTCTGTAACCACGTGATGCCTGATTGATGGCTGTTATGCTATGTGTACTGTTGTGATTGGGCTGAGAGGTTACCACCTACATAACCACGTGAAGCCTGATTGATGCTGTTATGCGAGTATGCACTGTTGTGATTGGGTTGAGAGCTCAAACGAGTAAGATCCAGTGTTTTCACCTTGAAGGAAATTACCCGAAATACGAGAAATTGTGGTTGTCTTCGAGTAATTTTAGGAAAATTGAATAATTTTCGAGAAATCTCTGGAAATTTCCACATCCGGCCCGCGAATGGATGTAAAGACACACAGCATCTGCATATTCCTGCATCTAGCCTGTCCAAACCCTTAAGAATTTTGTAATTTTCTATAAGATCCCCCCTCAATCTTCTAAATTCAAGCGAGTACAAGCCGAGTCTATCCAGTCTTTCTTCATATGAAAGTCCTGACATCCCAGGAATCAGTCCAGTGAACCTTCTCTGTACTCCCTCTATGGCAAGAATGTCTTTCCTCAGGTTAGGAGACCAAAACTGTACGCAATACTCCAGGTGTGGTCTCACCAAGACCCTGTACAACTGCAGTAGAACCTCCCTGCTCCTATACTCAAATCCTATTGCTATGAATGCTAACATACCATTCGCTTTCTTCACTGCCTGCTGCACCTGCATGCCTACTTTCAATGACTGGTGTACCATGACACCTAGGTCTCGTTGCATCTCCCCTTTTCCTAATCGGCCACCATTCAGATAATAGTCTAATTTCCTGTTTTTGCCACCAAAGTGGATAACGTCACATTTATCCACATTATACTGCATCTGCCATGCAATTGCCCACTCACCCAGCCTATCCAAGTCACCTTGCAGCCTCCTAGCATCCTCCTCACAGCTAACACTGCCCCCCAGCTTTGTGTCATCAGCAAACTCCCCCCCCCCCTTCCCCCCGACACACTGAAGAGGTGGAATATTGCCTTGGGGGACCAGCCCTCCCGTGTGAACGTGGGACCCAACGGTTCCCACGTAGTCCGGTAAATTCTAAAAGAGTGAATTTTATTCCATGTCTCAAATTTTCGGGCAGTGATTTGTTAATTCCTTAATAGTGAATTTCCATTACCTGAATGGCTATAATGCAAAGCTGTAATACCTTAATCTGCTTATTGGATGATTTTCTGATGAGCACTAGTGTCTGATGCACTAACCTATGACCAATGATGAACATCATTACTTGTGCTATAAGCATCATTCATTACACTGGAACCAGCAAAATGGCATCCAAATTTGGCAACCTTTCCTCTTCATACATAACTGACACATTTTTGTTCATATTTCTTCATCTTACATTACGACATAGGCTGTGGCCATTTGGTCCATCGAGTTTCTTCCAGTCTTTCCATCAATCCCATTTCCTTAATTATTTTCCTGCAGCTTATTCTCTCACACATGCCCCTGAGCACCCCTCGATTCTCCTACAACCTTGGGGTATTTGGGGCAAGTTATAATAGGCAACTAACCTAATAACCAACACGCTTTTGGAATGTGGGAGGAAATCCGAGCAGCACGGGAAACCGGCAGTTACAGTGAAAATATGCAAACCATATAAATAGCACTTGGCGGCGCGACTCACATTGCAGCGCCCCCTGCAGCCTGTCTGTCTTTTAAAAACATTTTAGTCTAGTTAAATGTAGTTGTGTTTTTTTTTTAATACTGTTTTTAACTGTGTATATGTGGGGGGCGGGGAGGAAACTTTTAAAATCTCTTCCCTGCCGGGTCTCCGTTGTCGTTGGGGCCTAGCATCGTGGAGCGGACTCCAACTGGAATGACCTGGGGGCTCCAGTCGCGGAGCATGCGGAGCTGGGGACTTACCATCGTGGGGCTCGCCGGCCTCGGAGCGTGGAGAGCGGTGGTGGCTCGCTGCTGCGGCCCGACTCCGGAGCTCGGAGGCTCCAGCCGCAGGCCCGGTGGACGGGACATTGGGAGATCACTGGTGCCTGGTGGAGACCGCTTTTCGGAGCTCTGCAACGCAACTTCTCCAGCCCGTGTCGCGGGGTTGGAACGACCCAGAGCAGGGCCGTACATCGGCCAGCAAAGCTTTAATGGCCGCGGGACATTCCAACGCCCGCCGGGGGCTCCAACCTTGAGACATTTAGACCTGGAGCGGGGCCGTACATCGCCCCGTGCGGCCTTAATGGCCGTGGAACTTACCATCGCCTGCCTGGGGCTTCAACATCGGGAGAAAAATGGTGCACAGCGGAGAGAAAAGACTTTGCCTTCCATCACAGTAAGGAGGAGATTCACTGTGATGGATGTTTGTGTGAATTGAATTGTTTGTGTGTCTTGTATGAATTGTTTTGCTTGTATGGCTGTAGAAACAGAGCCTCACTGAGGTTCAAATGACATTGAATAAAATATTGTATAATATTGTATATAGTATTGGATGTTTGAATTGAGCCCAGGTCGCTGAAGCTGTGAGTCAGCTACACCATCTGCAGCATCACCATGCTGCCAAGTACTCTTGGCATAGCGAGTAATTTTAAATCAGATTGGTCAATAAATATAAAAGTTTGCAAAGAGAAAATGATTCTAACTTAGCTATACTCTAAATAGACTTTAGGGTTTCGGCCCGAAACGTCGCCTATTTCCTTCGCTCCATAGATGCTGCTGCACCCGCTGAGTTTCCCCAGCAATTTTGTGTACCTCTAAATAGACTTACCTTGACTGGATATGCATCTGCACAGAACGTTCTGCTTAGTAGGCCAATAATCTCGGCTTCAGGTAGATTATTTTCACTGCCAAGTTGTGCATAAAAACCTTTTGCATGTCTTATGTAGATTGAATCTCCAATAAGAAATAAGATATTTATCTCCAGGAAGGCAGCTGTCTTTACTTCAATTTCTTCCTCTTGTTGTTTTTCTGTGGGCACAATTTTTAGCTCCTCCACTGTAATGAAACCATCGTGACTTATAAAGGTGCCAAAATCAGTCAGAAGTAAAGCACTGGTGACAGAACAGGGATGATGAATAATTAAGGGATTGCTGCCATAAGCAAGTTGCAGTGAAAGATATCCCAGTGCTTTAATGACAGACAAATCAAGACGTTTTTCAATTGTATAAAGTGTATCGATGATAAATAAATCTTGGAAAGTTATTGGCTTGCCACGAATTGTTAAAACTATTTCAGTAGTTACATTATAGATGACAACTGTCCAGTACCTGTAAAAAGCAGAAAAAATGGTTAAAACTTTTTTTTAAATTGGTTATCCAATGACTAAGGGTAAACATCCTAGGACACCACCTACATTTTCAATTTGATTCTTTCACAATTGTAGGGAACGGTGGGGGAGCAGACCCAACAGGTCTGCACTTGTACTAGTACATAACTATAACTCTGATCTTGTTATCTTCTGGTTTCTGCGGTTTTTCTATTTGCGTACAAACGGTAAGCGATTTATAAGTCACGATGGTTTCATTACAGCTCACTCACCGTTTTCCTGTGCTGCCAATACAAAAAGTTATGTTCAAATCGGTGGCGTATTGGAAAAGTTAGCGAGGTTTAAAAATCTTAAAAACCAAGGGTGCGCAGATCGATCTCCTCTCCTGCCAGTCAGTGCAGCGCGGATTAGTCTCTTCTCCTGTCACACCGCAGGATGGTCCGCCCCTTCTACCACCATCGCATCTTTACTGGAGCTGAGGGATGCTCTGAATGGCCGGCGGAGGTCTACAACTGGACACAATTTTCGGAGAGACTGCAAACGGCCCAGCCCAGCACGGAGTCGGAGATGTCGCCGTTGTCGCCAAATGGAAAGCGGAGACTCTTTGGCGGAGGAGAATGACCAGCGCCCGCTGTGAATCCCCATTGCACCGCCAACTACAGCCTCTTCCCCTCTGGTCCCCCTCACTACCCCCTTCCACGTGATACCACCCTCTCCCCCATGGCTCTACCCGTCATTTCTCCAAGCTCTCTCCCCCCCGCCCACACACCCCTCTCCCCCCCCCCGCCCTCACCCCTCTCCTCCACAACCCCCCCATCCACACCCCCCCCTTCCCCCACAACTGCCCCACCCACACACAACCCCCTCCCACACACACCCTCCTGCCCACACCCCCTCCCATCAGCAAACACCACCTGCCCACACCCCCTCACCCCCACAACTCCCCTGCCTACACAACCCCCCCACACCCCGCCTCCCTCCTACCCCCCACCCACACCCCTCCCCCCTGCCCTGCCTTCCCCAACCACATCCCACCTCCCACACCCCTCCCGCCCACATACCTCCCCTCCTACCACACCCGCTCCCCGCCACACCCCCTCCCGTCACATTCACCCCCTCCCTGCCACACACACACCACACCCCCCACACCACCGTCTCCGCCCTCCTACACCTCCCCGCCCACAAACACCCTGCCCTCCCCTCCCACTCCACACCCCCCACCCCCACCCCCCCGCCACACACCCCTCCCCCACCTTTCCTCCCAAACCTGAAGAGGGTGAGGGAGTGCTGGGGGATGAGGGGAAATGAGCTGCGCCTGTGCAGTTAGGGGCTATGGGTGAGTGGTGGAATATTGCGTTGGGGGAACGGGTTGCGTTGGAGGAACAGGTGAGTGGTGGAATATTACGTTAGGGAATGGGTTGCATTGGGGGACCAGGCCTCCCGTGTGACTGGGACCCAACGGGTCCCACTTAGTCTAGTTTACTCTAAAGTTGATTAGGTTATCGAGCACTGCTCTTATGTCCAACTAGACTAAGTGGGACCCGTTGGGTCCCATTGTCACATGGGAGGCCTGGACCCCAAATGCAATATTCCACCACTCACCCATAGCGCCCAACTGCGCAGGCATGGCTGACTCACTGCTGACTCACGGCTTTCTGGACTCACTCACTGACTCACGGCTTTCTGGACTCACTCACTGACTCATGGCTTATTGGACTCACTCACTGACTCACGGCTTTCTGGACTCACCCACTGACTAACAGCTTTCTGGACTCACTCACAGACTCATGGCTTTCTGGACATTCACTCACGACTTTCTAGACACTCACTCACTGACACATGGCTTACTGAACACTCACTCACTGACTCACGGTTTTCTGGACACTCATTCACGGCTTTCTGGACACTCACTCGGGGCTTTTTTGACACACTCGCTAACTCACGGCTTTCTCGACCCTGACTCACTGACTCACGGCTTTCTGGACACTCACTCACGGATTTCTGGACACACTCAACCACTAATTCACGGCTTTCTAGACACTCACTGTTTCACGGCTTTCTGAACACTCACTCACTGACTCACGGCTTTCTGGACACTCACTCACTGACTTTCTGGACACTCACTCACTGACTCACGGCTTTCTGGACACTCACTCACTGACTTTCTGGACACTCACTCACTGACTCACGGCTTTCTGGACACTCACTCACTGACTTTCTGGACACTCACTTACTCACGGCTTTCTGGACACTCACTGACTCACAGCTTTCTGGACCCTCACTGACTCACGGCTTTCTGGACACTCACTCACAGACTTTCTGGACACTCACTAACTCATGGCTTTCTGGACACTCATTCACTGACTCACGGCTTCCTGGACTCTCACTCACTGACTCACGGCTTCCTGGACTCTCACTCACTGACTCACGGCTTTCTGGCCACACCCACTGACTCACGGCTTTCTGGACACTCACTCACTGGTTCACGGCTTTCTGGACACTCACGTATGGCTTTCTAGACACTCACCCGCTGATGCACGGCTTTCTGGACACTCACTCAATTACTCTGCTTTCTGGACACTCATGGCTATCTGGACACTGACTCACGGCTTTCTGGACACTCACTCACAGCTTTCTGGACCCTCTCTCACTGACTCACGGCTTTCTAGACACTCACTCACTGACACACGGCTTTCTGGACACACTGACTCACGGTTTTCAGGACACTCACTCACTGACACGGCTTTCTGGGCACTCACGGCTTTCTGGACAGTCACTCACTGCTTTCTGGACACACTCACGGCTTTCTGGACTCACTCACTGACTCACGACTTTCTGGACACTCACTCACTGACACACGGCTTTCTGGACACTCACTGACACGGTTTTCAGGACACTCACTCACTGACACGGCTTTCTGGGCACTCACTCACTGACACACGGCTTTCTGGACACTCACTGACACGGTTTTCAGGACACTCACTCACTGACTCACGGCTTTCTGGGCACTCACGGCTTTCTGGACACACTCACTGACTCGCGGCTTTCTGTACACACTCACTGACTTACGGCTTTCTGGACTCACTCACTGACTCACGACTTTCTGGACACTCACTCACTGACTCACGGCTTTCTGGACTCACTCACTGACTCATGGCTTTCTGGACACTGACACGGCTTTCTGGACTTTCTGGGTGGCGTTGGGGGGTGGGGTGGCGTTGGAAGGGGTGAGGTGGCGTTGAGGGGCAGTGGGGTGGTGTTAGGGGGTGGGGGGAGGAACAGGGGAGGGATAAAGGGGGGAGGTGGGTGTGTTGGGGCAGGGGGTGTGTGGGAAGGTGGGGGAAGGGGAAGTGGAAGGGGGAGGTGGGAAGGGGGGGTGTGGGGGAGGTGTGTGGGGCTATGTGGGGGGGCGAGCGACTGCACTCAGCGGCCGCCGCATCACTCAATGACTTTCCCGACTCCACACAGAGGCTTACCCAACACCACACTGTGCCTTTCCCGACACCACACAGCGACTTTCCCGACTCCACTCTTGCAGACTCAATTAGCACTCGTTTACTCAGCCCCGCCTCTGAGGCTTTATTCTCCAGCGAGTGCCAGAAGGGGCGTTACCTTCATGGTGAATGACGTGCGAGAAGACCAATCTGCTGATCTCACGATTTTTTAAACCTTCATAACGTTTGTATAATTCCACCGATCAGAACAAAACTTGGTGGGTTGGAATAGAGGAGAAGGGCGAGTAAAGTGGCAATTTATTTATCGATAAAGGATACCGTTTTTGCGCAAACTTTTAAAAAAAAGCAAACTGGAAGTGGTCAAGATGAGAGTTTTAGTAATAGTATAGAAGCAATAGGATTTTTTGGAAATGGTAAATAAAACATAATAGTTCTATGAGAATAATAGGATTGGGGGGGGGGGGTAATCATAGGATGGGGGAAATTCAAATAGGTACTTGGTTTTGAAGCACACAAGCACTCACGTAAATATATTGTTTTATTATCATATGCGGACATGAGGTCGAAGGACGAGATGCCGAAGCAATGAAGCCAAATAACTGAACGGACGCAATGCCGAAAAGCCAAATAACGGACATGACGTCACCAGGGGGGGGGGGGTGGTGGGACTTGTCAGCGATTGGTCCCGACCCCCGCGACCATCACATCACGGGCCGGGGGAGACGGGAGGGTGGGGGGTCATTTTCCCACACTAGACTCCCCGGGGCTGGGTGGTGACTGGGCACTCTGAACCCGAGCACCAAGGTGTAAGCGGCCGAAGGAGCGCATCCCTCGGGACAGCCCCCACTGTCCCCGGGATCAGCGCCAGGCACGTGCCGTCAGGGTAGGCAAGGTAGGCAGTGCCCACCCTGACTAAAATTATAAAATGGTATTTATTAAATATAAATAGTATAGGCACGGGATCGATCTCTTTGGTAGGCATAATTCTCCCGTGCCTTTCATCCGCAGTATATGTAATACGTGAAAGTATGTGCAGCTCATTTGCCATCGACGCTGCTTCAAGCCTTCAATGACAAGGGGAGCTGAATGCAGTTAAAATTCTGCCTTTGCACCATGGACTGCGTGCATGTGCTGCGCAGCAGCCTACTGCGCATGTGCAGCGCAAGATTCCTGGCGGGTTTTTCAAACATGGATTGTCATTATCTTAAAAGTATCTTAAGAAACAAAGAGAGAAGAATGGAGTTTGTGTACAAATAATGTGGTAAGTCAATTTCTTTGAGCTATATGTTTTATATAAAACCGTATGAAATATATGAAATGCCGTATTTCAAGGCAATGAAGACGCTATTTTTTACCCAAAAATAAGGCACGAAAATTTACCTGCGTCTAGGTTAGGTTGTTAGCCAAAAAAGATAGACTTGGCTATACCTCAGTACAGCAACATCAAGAACGATGTTGCTGTACTGAGGAACAGCCAAGTCTATCCCTCATTGCTGGCAGCTGATGGGAAGCGGCTGTAAAGTGGGAAGGGCTGTTAAAAGGACAGCGCTGCTGGGGGGAGGAGAAGAGTTCCTTTCACAGCGTGTGGGGAGTCGGGTCAGGGGTAAAGTTGTGGGGAGGGCAGGAGCGTTGAGAAGGAGGGGGTTAGGGATCATACCAGCAACTCACTCACCGTTGCCGTGGCGCTCCGGGCACCGCATTGTGGCCGGGGAGGGAAGTAACTTGGGTGGCTGCGAGCGGCCTCCGGGACAGGACAGCGGAACCACCTGCCACCTCAGGGCCTTCTGCCGACCCATTCACCTCTGGCAGTGCTCTTAGTCTGAACACCTATCTCCTGACGCTCACCGGCGTCCTGTGTCAGCGCGATCAAGGGACCAATTGAGGTTACTCGTGCTGACACAGGAGTAAGCTCCACCGCCCGCTGTCCTGTTATCCATCGCCCGCTAACCCGCTCTTGAGCTGGTCCCCCACATTGAAAGACATGGACCGGGCAGTGAATGCCATGCAGTGTCACCCAGCGCAGCATGTGAGGCCATGTCCTGAACCCAGCGGCAGTCGTAATATAAGGATTTGCAGGAAGCGGCTGACATGAGCGAGGCCGGCGAGCATGCATGTACATGCGCTGTTTAAGTTTTTTTAAAGTCGACTGACTGCCCATTACTCACGGCACGTGCCTGGTCAGCGCTGTCCGGCCAAGGCCGCCTCAGCCTCATCTCCCCCATGTAGCGGTACACACACATGGGGCTGGGTGAAGTGGGCTGCGGCTCCGGGCAGCGGATACACGGGGACGAAAACCTGACAACGTCTCCGTCAGCTGCAGCAGAATTGGGGACAGTCTGGTTCCTCCACCCACCCAGAGTCACTGACTGCCGTCTGACACCCACACCAGGGCAATTCACCCCCCGACCCCGACGCACATATGGGGCGATTCACTCCCCCACCCCGACCCACACACGGGGAGATTCAACCCCCGACACCCACACCGGGTGATTCATCTCCCCCCCGGCCGCGGGTACATTTGTAATTTATTTTGGAGCTGGGTTCAGCTGGGGGTCCACGGAAGTTGGAAGAATTCTGCTTACCGGGAATAAAGACCCAAGGCAGCGCAGCGCGGACACTTCCCATCACGCGGGCGTGCGCGCTGACACTAACTCACGCCGATTCACACTTACTCACACACACGCAGGAGTGATCTATTTTATGCACGGGCAACGCATAATGCTGAAGGGTCTCGACACAAAACGTCACCCATTCCTTCTCTCCAGAGATGCTGCATGTCCCGCTGAGTTAGTCCAGTTTTTTGTGTCCATCTTCAATTTCAGAGTTAAATAAAAAACAGAGTGCTGGAGGAACTCAGTGGACTAGGCGGCATCTGTGGAGGGAATGTTTCGGGCCAGGGTTCTTCTTCAATAGGAAGGGACTGCAGCTGCAGTTGTCTTTGCAAAACGCCAAATGATTCCAGGAATGCCAAGAGAGAGAGCGAGCCAAGAGAGACACTTACTATGGCTGCCAGTACCCCGGGCCGTCTGTCCCCACGGCCGGGGGGTGAATCACCGAGCGTGGGTGGCGGGGGGTGAATCTCCTCGTGTGTGGGTCGGGGTAGGGGTGAATCACCCCATGTGCGGGTCAGGGGGTGAATCGCCCTGGTGTGGGGGTCGAGTGCCGGTGGTGGTGCATCGCGGTCGGTGACTCTGGGTGGGTGGAGATACCAGACTGTCCCCAACTCTGCTTCAACTGATGGAGACGTTGCCGGGTTTTCGTCCCCATGTGTCCGCTGCCCAGAGCCGCGGCCGCACTCCACCCAGCCCCGTGTGTGTGTGCGCTGCCGACCCACAGCCTGTCACAGTGCGGCCGCACGGTGGAGACGAGGCAGAGGGTGGTCCAGGAGGAGAGTGGGGGCTGTTCCGAGGGATGTGCTCCTTAGGCCACTTGCACCTTGGTGCTCGGGTTTAGAGTGCCCAGTCACCCTCCAGTCCCGGGCGGTCTTGTGTGGGAAAATGACCCCAACCCACCCGTCTCCCCTGGCCAATCATGTGATGTAAGTGGGGGTCTGGACCAGTCACCGACATGTTCGTTATTTTGCTTTTCGGCGTTGCGCCCGTTCGGCGAGTTGGCTTTTCGGCATTGCGCCCTTTTGGTTATTTGGCTTTTCGGGGTCGTACGCTTTTGGTTATTTGGCTTTTCGGCATCATTTCCGTTCAGTTATTTGGCTTCCACTTCTTCACTTCGGCTTCTCGTCTTTCGACGCCAATTCCGGGTACCTTTTATTACACTCAGAGGCCAAGGAAAGAGCGTTCACGTCGCGGCCCTGTTTCAACCAATCTTTCCACCACCACGCACAAGAAGCGCAAGACAGACACCATTGTGCAGATGCCGAGAAGTGTGTTCAGCTCTGGCTGAACAACTTCTAATCTTGTGTGTGGACTCGATAAGAAGAAGAATTACACTCTGATGAATGGTAATGTTAAAACTGCACACAAATAGCTTACACGCACTTCCGTTCCTAGTTTCCAGTAACCTTGAACAAAGTTCACTTCCACTTTTATATCCACAGCCTCTATTCAAACGGTGTTTGGAGAGAAATCTTATTTCCTATTGGAAATTTTGTCAGAAGTCATAACACCATGTGGAGTCCCATGCGCGCATGCCCTGACTAGTATTTAAGGAGTCAGTGACCATCTCTCTTGCCTTTCTGCTAAGTTAATTAAAACATATCTTTATTTCTAATATCTTGCTGTATTTCAGAGATTTTTCATGATTGTTCATTGTTCTTAGCTATTCATAAAACCTTCAGACATCTTTGTAGCATGTTGAAGCAATTTATGCTTTTTTAATGTATTAGCACATTCATTTGGTTTCTAAACTGCAAAGATCCGCTGTCCAGTCTCATTGCTATTAGGTTTAATGATACATAGAACTTTATTTATCCCAGGAGGGAAATTAATTTGCCAAGTCATAAAAAACACAAAATACATGAAACATGAATTTAAAGTGACGTGGAAAGGCTTTGAGGATATGCAAAGATTGAGGTGGGGGGCGGGGTAGGAGGAGGGGAGTCAGTCTCAGTCTACCCTACGACAGAAGGGGGAGGAGTTGTAAAATGTTATAGTGACTAGGAAGAAGGATCTCCTGTGGCTTTCTGTCCTGCACCTTGGTGGAACCAGTCCGTTGCTGAAGGTACTCCTCTGGTTAACCAGTGTGTCATGGAGGGGGCGAGCTGTATTGTCCAGGATGCTCCGCAGTTTGAGGAGCATCCTCCCCTCCAAGACCACCTCCCATGAATCCAACTCCGCCCCCAGGATGGAGCCAGCCTTCCTGATGAGTTTGTTGATCCTATTGGTGTCCCCAGCCTTCGCCCTGCTGCCCCAGCAAACGGCAGTGAAGAAGATGGCACTTGCTACCACTGCATTGGTAGAACATCTGCAGCATCTCACTGCAGACGTTGAAGGAGCAGAGCCATCTCAAAAAGTACAGGCGACTATGTCCCTTCTTGTACAGGGCCTCACCGTTCCTGGACCAGTCCAGTTTACTGTCCAGGTACATTTCCAGGTATTTGTACTCCCTGGTAAACTGCACATCCACACCATTGATGGAGACAGGGGACAGGAGTGTTCCTCTCCCAATAAAGTCCACCACAAACTCCCTAGTCTTGTTGGTGTTGTGCTGCAGGTGATTCAGCACACATCACAGAACAAAGTCATTGACTACACCTCTGCATTCAGTGATGCAGCCCGCAATTGTAGTCATCTGAAAACTTCTGCAGGTGGCAGGAGGTGCCTGCAGCAGCTAATATTCAGCTGGTGTTGCAACTCCCAGCATTTTGCTTTTCATGCCATTGGTCACTGGATGACATTGTCAATTCTGTGTCCACAACAGCTTTTGTATCATCTCAATCAGTTTGGTATTATGTGGTGTGCATGAAGGAACCGCAGATGCTGCTTTAAACAAAAGATAGACACAAAATGCTGGAGTAACTCAGTGGGACGGGCAGCATCTCTGGAGGGAAAGAATGGGTGACATTTCGTGTTGAGGCCCTTCTTCAGACTGACGTCAGGAGGGAGATAGATAGATAGATAGATAGATAGATAGATAGATAGATAGATAGATAGATAGATAGATAGATAGATAGATAGATAGATAGATAGATAGATAGATAGATAGATAGATAGATAGATAGATAGATAGATAGATAAGAAGGTGTAGTGTGAAAGCAGGGCAAAGGGAATGGAGATCAAGGAAAATGTAGAATAGATCATTGTTAGCTGGGAGAAGTTGACAACAAAGCAAACAGGAAAAATGTAGTCAGAGATGGTGAGACTGGTCGGAGAACTGGGAAAGGATGGAGAGAGAGGGAAAGCAAGGGTTACTTGAAGTTAGAGAAGTCAATGTTCATAATTATACGGCGGTTTTGAATCTAGCCTGTGCCTAATGGCTCACAATGAAAGAACAGAGAACAACTCCTCAACAAACAAAGCGGATTCACTCATTCTATCAAATAGTTGAATGTCTTCAAGCTGAAATAGATAAGATTCTTTCAAAATATCCTTCATTTCACAGTAAATAATAATCTGCCATTCAATTATTTAGATATCTCAATGGTCAGGTATTTAGCTCACCAAGGCTCCTTTAAACTCACTGGATCCCTGTTTCCTACACCCTTTATACCCACTGGGACCCCATTTCCCATATGATTGGTTCACGTAAAGAATATATTACTTGCTGGTATTACTCGAACAGCCCTTTTTGGAATACGTACCCGTCTGCAGCATGAAAATGTGCGTTGTACGTGAGAGAGAATGGATAAGAGTACATCTCCACGTTTTGACCCAGATTAAAGAATTCTTTGGTTATAGCATGAGATAACTGTTGGGAAAAAACATATGTCAGTTCTAAACAGTTTTGAATAGTGAGTAGCTGTTCACTGGTAAAAATTTTTGTGACATTTATTTAAATGATCAGCCATGTTCTCTTTTGATTCCAATGAATCACAATGTCAAATACACGAAGATGACTGATGCTAGTCACAGCACGAAACATTGATTATCCATCTCTTTGCCTCCACAGATCCTCTCTCCATTCCAAGGGGGGCATATTTTGCAACGTTGATAAATAACTACTTTTGGTCTGAGAAAATATATTAATTGTGCTTCCAAATGTGTTAACAAAGATTTAGAAGCTAATATAAAATCAAATCAGAAGTGAAGCATCCAAGGTACTCTCAGGAAATGTTCATAAACGTTGCCCTTTTCAGAATACAATGGCTTGCAGCCAAAATAGTTTAGGTGTAATCTCCATTGATTTTATGAAACACAGATACTAATTTTGAGCATAAAGGTTCCTTGAACAATAATATTGTTTACATATAATACACTTTTTTGGAGGAGTTCTATTGCAGGGTTGCTACCCGAAACAACCATAATTCCTCCCTCCCATACAGATCCTGCTTGACTCACTAAATTCCTTTAGCAGTTTGTTTTTCACTCCAGATTTCAGCATGTGTCATCTCTTATGTCTCTACATTTTTGGGAAATGTTGATTGAGGATAAATAATAGTAATTGTGTCATACTGCACAAAAACTGCTCTTCTACCCACTGAATCCGCATCCACCAAGCAGCACCCATTTATAGTATATTTTCCCAAAATTCTCAGATTCTACCTTTGTACACTTGAGGAGTAATTTATAGTGGTGAATTAACTGTTGATCCCCACATCTTTGGGATATAGGACATTTTTGGGAAATGTTGATTGTCGATCTACCAAAGAAAACCCTAATTTTCACAGGGAGGCCCTGCACACTCTACACAGTCAGCTCCAGAGGTCAGGATTGAATCTAGATCTTTGGAGTTGTGAAACTGTACTGGCTCCAATGCCAATTGAAATCTTGGCAAGAACACCAAGAAATCTCATCTGCTCTTTTCAAGATGGAACCATGGGATCTTTGGTTCACCTGACAAATCAGATGTAGTTTAAGTTAAATCACTCTTTTTCAAGGCAGCAGCTCCAACATCATTCTTCCCGACATGGAAAGGAATGTCAGCCTAGGTTTCTACATTACATCTCTGGAGTAAGATTAAGTTCCAAATATCATGACAAAAAAATCTCTTTCCAACAAAACAAATTCATAGTTTAAATGTTATCTCAAATAAGAATTCCCTAATGATTTCTTGCAAATTGTAACCCCAGACTGCTTTGAGATGGGAGCATTTGGGATGTAATTGAAAGCTTCTAATCCTTGCATCAGGAGCAAACAGAAACCCTGTTCTGCCCTTGTGCAAAGGGAAGGAGGAACACACTATCTCACATGAGCTACCCACCCACTTATCCTGTCAATTGCCTCTTGCCCCACCCTTGTGTAGCGTCGCCGAGTCCTACACTGACCTCAGTAACCACAGAGTCATGCTGGAAGTGATGTGTTTGGTCATGTATGACAATATAATGTCCTCTATTCTTACCAGAGAAGGTATTTCAGCTTTATTATTCAACTCTGCAGAAGATGCTTTCTCAGGATCCAGTATCCAAACTCGGAGCATCTGCACAAATACATTAATAGACAAATTGATTACTATTAAATAGTGTAAGAATTTGTGAGAATTGTGCTGAGAAATTATGTATTGTGGAACCATCAACAAACATCTCAATTTCTGATCTTATGATGAAGCAGCTGAAGATGTCTTGGCCTAGGATGCACTCTAATGTCACTTCACACTCAGCCAGTCTGCTGCAAATCACTCCGGAGCAAACAATAAACTGCTGGAAGAACTCAACTGAGTCAAGCAGCACTGTGGAGGCAAATAGAAAGTTAACGTTTCAGGACTGAGAATGTCAAGTGGAGAAAGCTAGTAAAAAGAGGTAAGAAGAAGGAGGAAGGCAAGTCATGTGGAATCAGGTGAGGAGCCCCATTACAGGAAGGATTTGGAGGCTTTGGAGAGGGTGCAGTAGATGTTTACCGAAATTAGCTGCAAAGAGAGGTTGGACAAACTTGGATTATTTTTGCTGGAGCATCAGAGGCTGTGGGGATCTCTGATAGAAGTATATAAAATTATGGGTGGTGTAGATAGGGTGGACAGTCACAACCTTTTCCCATGGTGAAAATGTCAAAGACTAGATGGTGTGGGTTTAAGTGAGACAGGCAAAGTTGAAGGAGATGTGCAGGGCAAGCTTTTTTTTATATGGAGAGTTGTGGCTCCCTGGAACATGCTACCAGGGCTGGTGGTGGAGTCAGTTACAATAGTTGTTTAAGAGGGTCTTGGATAAGCACATGGATGTGCATGGAATGGAGGGATATGGGTCACTTGCAGAAAAGGAGATTAGTTAAACTTGGCAATATGTTTGGCACGTGTGTTGTGGGCCGTTGGACCTGTTCTTGTGCTATACTGTTCCCCTGTTAAGGAAGGAATTGCAAGTGCTGTTTTACACCAAAGATATACACAAAATGCTGGAGTAACTCAGCAGGACAGGCAGCATCTTTGAAGAGAAGGAATGGGTGACGTTTTTGGTAGAGACCCATGTTCTGTTCTATATTCTATGAAATTCAGTTGCACATTGATTACAAATGTTATTTTGGCTGTCTGATCCGATACTACACATATAATTTCAGCTTCATCTCAGAATTACTTACATCCTTCTGAACGGCAGGTCCAAATTTTAACACATCAGTATAATCAGCTGCTAAACTGGACAATCAAGCAAACAAAATCAATCAGCTCATGTTTTGTTAATGATTACAAACAAAATAATATCAGAAAGATTTGTGTGGTAATCCACAAAATTGATATAATTACTGCTCTGAAATTAACTATGAAGCCAATTTTGCTCTCAGCGCAAATGTACACATTAATACAAAACCACAGAACAATTGGCACATGAAGGTTGTTGCGGAAATAAAGATCTTTCTGATGGGGGAAAGAAAATATTGAGCACAGCACTCATTGCTATCCCAGATATTTGTGGCAGAGTGGAACAACAAGGCCAAGTAGAGTATAAAACAGCACATCAGTTACTAGCCAAACACATGACTGGTTAGAAAAGGAAATGGACTTCCCTTTCCTTTCATTCTCATCATCCAGAAAGTATGTAAGACCTATTATAGGCATTATAGGGAATACATGGGAAATAGTGCTCCTGGCATGCTTAAAGTGAGCCCAAGAAGCAGGGCCCACAGTACATTTACACAGGGCATAAGAAATGAGGCCTTCAGTGCGCTTACAGAGTGCGCAGGAAATGTGTTCCTCAGGGCATTTGTAGAGTGCACAGGAAATAGGCCCCTCAGTGCGTTTGTTTGGATTGCAGAAAACAAGGCTCTCTGTGCTTTTATGGGGAGTGCAGGAAATAGGGCCCTCAGTGCATTTGCAGTGAATGCAGAAAGTGCAGGCCTCAGTGCATTTGCATGGAGCACAGAAAACAAGGGGCCTCAGTACATTCACATAGAGCACAGGAACGGAACCCTCAGTGTGTTTATAGGGAGTGTAGTAAATGGGGTTTTTGTGTGCGTTTGCAGGAAGCACAGGGAACAGAGGCCTAGTGTATTTGCAGGGAATGCAATAAACGCAGCCCTAGTGTGTTTAAAAAGAAACAGCCTGGTGTGACGAATCATTAAGATTTCCAAATAATTGTATTTGTGGGCTATGGAGTTGTACTGTACATCCATATTCATGCATTAATTCAACGTTTTTTGCACCATGAACAATTACCTCTCAGGCATTCTCACCATATACCATATATAGTTAAACAAGGCAGCACCTAAATTAAATGTGCGGGGAGCATCTTCTATCGTCTGAGAAAGAAACAAAGTGCATTAACAAGACTATAAATTTAATCACACTATTAAAACCAAAATTATAGTTTAAAAAAAACCTTTTAAAACATTTAAAAACAAAAACAAAAAGATGAATCTACCGATGAACAAGTCTATGGAGCAACTCCTGCAATTTAGGCTCATCCCTAGTTATTCATAAAGAGGATTCTGCAGGAGCAAGTAGCTGAGGTGCCTTTGTCATTTCCACATAACTTCAATAATTGATAGTTTTATATTTGCTTTGATGTAACAGTTTGAAATAACATAGTCTCCTGTTAACCTATTTCATTGAGAAGTTATGCCATATTGTTATTGGACTGGTATCGCATAAAGGACTGCCCCAGTAAGCACGGCAGAAGGATAAAGGACACATAAAGGACTGCCCTAGTAAGCACCGCACAAATGAGCAGAAATGAACAAAATCATTTTCTCACAACAATCTAATATAATTTCTATCGATTTATTACAATCATTAATATCAACGATAGTATCTTTTCTATTCCAGATTATGTAACTGATTAAACTTGAATTCTACAGCTGTTGTGGCAAGTGTTAAACTCATTTTGCCCATATTTTAGGTCCAGACCTCTAGATTGCTGATCCAGTAACATAATCACACTTTACTTAATGGTGAAATAAAGTGCCTTTCTAATTTTTCCAAGTATTCTGAACAACAGTTTCTTCTTTTTAATGTGGAGTAGATATTTGAACTGAAATTGGTTTCCTATCACTGAATTAAAAATAACTGTAGCGTAGAATCTCAAATGTATTTTGTCCAAGTTAGAGGAAAGTTAGAGTAAAAGAAATGTGGCATGGGAAACTCTGTTTGAAATAAAATTATCTCTCTCATTAGCTCCCCTTCACTCAGGGGAAAAATACATGCCTGATTATAAACCCATGGGTAAATTCTGTACGTTCCACGCACAGGACAGCTTAATGTGACAGAGGGAGACCTGTAGGAAAAACAAAGAATACCGTTAAATGATTTTAATTCTATTTTCATCTTGTTATTGTACTCCGGATTCTAGGTTTCAATCTTTAGGGGATTAAATATGCTTTCTGTAGCAGTGTCACGTTTAGTTAGTATAAATGTATACAGAGCTGAACTACAGAAAGCTAATAGAAATAGCTTGTGTTTGAATGAACATTATTTGACTGAATGGGATCATTACTAATATTTTACAAATGGCAATCAAATTTCTAATATAATGATTTAGTAATTTATTTTGCACTTTCCAATCATAGTAGAGCAGTTAAGATAAGCCTACTCAGTACCCACAATAATCTGCTCATTAACATTCAACCCAAATTCCAAACAGTACTATTTGGTTACAGCCCATCCCACATCCATGCTTTAGGCACATGCACAAGAAATGCAGAAAGTAGCTGCCTTTGACAAGACAACATTTGAATAAGAATATGAATTTGGCAAAAATAGTTCAATGAGAGCAATGGATTGGAGTTAAACCTTTCACAGTCAGCCTGTTGGAGGCAAATTATGAGAACACCAAGACAATGTCAGGATAACATTGATGGTATGAGATGGAATTGGCTAGGATAGACTGGCAAATGATACTTAAAGGGTTGACGGTGGATATGCAATGGCAAAGATTTAAAGATCGCATGGATGAATTACAACAATTGTTCATCCTTGTCTGGCGTAAAAATGAAACAGGGAAGGTGGCTCAACCGTGGCTAATGAGGGAAATTAGGGATAGTGTTAAATCCAAGGAAGAGGCATAAAAATTGTCCAGAGCAAGCAGCCAACTGGAGAACTGTAGGCTGTGGGCCGAGCATCGAAAATGTGTCTAGAATTTAACCCATGTCTCTGAACCACATTACATTTTGCACAGATTTAGATAAAATATAATTGAGAAGTCATACCTCATCAGTGCCAAAAGTTGCACATTAATTAAACTAATTAGAAAATGAGATCGAAAAAGTAAGGGACATCTAGTGTCCAATGCCCATATAACACCATGGGGAGCATAATTCCGTTCTGCGATCTATTTAAACCTTATATTACTAGACTAAGTGGGACTCGTTGGGTCCCAGATTCACACGGGAGGGCTGGTCCCCTAACGCAATATTCCACTTCTCCACCTATTCCAATATTGGTGGCCAGTGGGGGGGTGGGGGGTTCTTGAGCGCTAGCATAGGTGTTGTGGGAAATCCATTTCAATCCATTTCATGTCAAGTCAATCCATTTCAAGTGAAGTCAAGCACAGGGAAGAAATGGCCAGCCAACAATCCAATCAGTTTGCTTTCATTTCAGGCGAGGTCAAGCAAAGAAAGTCAGAGTGGACAGCTATCTGCAGAGTCAAAAGAGATGGGGTAGATATTGAACAATTTATTTTCTTCGGTATTCACCAAGGAGAAGGATATTGAATTATTTGAGGTAAGGGAAACAAGTAGAGTAGCTATGGAAACTGTGAGATTCAAAGAAGAGGAAGTACTGACACTTTTGAAAAATATAAAAGTGGATAAGTCTCCAGGTCCTGACAGGATATTCCCTAGGACATTGAGGGAAGTTAGTGTAGAAATAGCAGGGGCTATGACAGAAATATTTCAAATGTCATTAGAAACGGGAATAGTGCCGGAGGATTGGCGTACTGCGCATGTTGTTCCATTGTTTAAAAAGGGTTCTAAGAGTAAACCTAGCAATTATAGACCTGTTAGTTTGACGTTAGTGGTGGGAAAATTAATGGAAAGGATACTTAGAGATAATATATATAAGCATCCGGATAAACAGGGTCTGATTAGGAAGTCAACATGGATTTGTGCCTGGAAGGTCATGTTTGACTAACCTTCTTGAATTTTTTGAAGAGGTTACTAGGGAAATTGATGAGGGTAAAGCAGTGGATGTTGTCTCTATGGACTTCAGTAAGGCCTTTGACAAGGTTCCTCATGGAAGGTTGGTTAAGAAGGTTCAATTGTTGGGTATTAATGGTGGAGTAGCAAGATGGATTCAACAGTGGCTGAATGGGAGATGCCAGAGAGTAATGGTGGATGGCTGTTTGTCAGGTTGGAGGTCGGTGACTAGTGGGGTGCCTCAGGGATCTGTGTTGGGTCCACTGTTGTTTGTCAGATACATCAACGATCTGGGTGATGGTGTGGTAAATTGGATTAGTAAGTATGCAGATGATTTTTATTTAACCTTTATTTAACCAGGAGAAGTCTTATTGAGATTAAAAATCTCTTTTACAAGAGAGTCCTGGCCAAGACAGGCAGCAGCACAGTTCCACAGTTACAGACAATAATTTAAAAACAACAGAGAACATATAAATAGAGTCACAGTCAGAACATCATCAAACAAAGCATGTACAGACAGAAGAGCCCGCTTCAACATCATTAAGAAGGGATTTAAATCTGTTTATAGAAACCAGCTCCTTAAGATTCAGTTCATTCTGCAGTTGGTTACATGCGAAGGAAGCAGCATAACTAAATGCCCTTTTCCCCAGTTCAGTACGGACTTTAGGTACAGTTAGTAAGAACAAGTCCTCAGAGCGGAGCTGATAAGTTCCTGTGCTTTTTCGAATTACATACTTCTGCAGGTATGAAGGATGAACACAGAGGATAGTCTTATAAATAAGGATATGCCAATGATAGAGTCTGCGGGTGGACAGGGCAAACCATCCAACTTGAGCATACAAAGTGCAGTGGTGCGTGAGGGTTTTAAAATTAGTAACAAATCTCAGTGCTCCGTGGTAGACCGTGTCCAAAGATAGGTGGTGTTGTGGATAATGAAGTCGATTTTCAAAGTTTACAGAGTGATTTAGGCCATTTGGAAGAGTGGGCTGAAAGATGGCAGATGTAGTTTAATGCTGATAAGTGTGAGGTGCTACATCTTGTCAGGACAAATCAAAATAGGACGTACATGGTAAATGATAGCGAATTGAGGAATGCAGTTGAACAGAGGGATCTAGGAATAACTGTGCATATTTCCCTGAAGGTGGAATCTCATGTAGATAGGGTGGTAAAGAAAGCTTTTGATGTGCTGGCCTGTATAAACCAGAGCATTGCGTATGGAAGTTGGGATGTAATGTTAAAATTGTACAAGGCATTGGTGAGGCCAATTCTGGAGTATGGTGTACAATTTTGGTCGCCAAATTATAGGAAAGATGTCAACAAAATAGAGAGAGTACAGAGGGGATTTACTCGAATGTTGCCTGGGTTTCAGCACCAAAGTTACAGGGAAAGGTTGAACAAGATAGGTCTTTATTCTTTGGAGTGCAGAAGGTGAAGGGGGGGACTTGATAGAGGTCTTTAAAATGATGAGAAGGATAGACAGAGTTGACGTGGATAAGATTTTTCCATTGAGAGTAGGGAAGATTCAAACAAGAGGACATGATTTGAGAAATAAGGGACAAAAGTTTAGGGGTAACATGAGGGGGAACTTCTTTACTCAGAGAGTGGTAGCTATGTGGAATGAGCTTCCAGAGGAAGTGGTGGAGGCAGGTTCGATTTTATCATTTAAAAATAAATTGGATAGGTATATGGAGAGGAAAGGAATGGAGGGTTATGGTCTGAGTGCAGGTAGATGGGACTAGGTGAGAGTAAGTGTTCGGCACGGACTAGAAAGGCCAAGAAGGCCTGTTTTCCATGCTGTAATTGTTATATGGTTATATGGCAAAGCAAAAGCTAAGCAAAAGCACAGGGCAGGCGGGGCCAATCAACAATACAATCCACTTGCTCTCATTTCAGGTGAGCTCAAGCAAAGCAAAGGCAAAGCAAAAGCAAAAGCACAGGGCTATCAGAGCCAGCCAACAATACAATCAATTTGCTTTCATTTCAGGTGAGCTCAATGAAAAGCAAAAACACAGGGCAGGAGGGGTCCACCAACAAAACAATCTATTTGCTTTCATTTCAGGTGACGTCAAGCAAAGCAAAGACAAAGGAAAAGCACAGGGCAGGCGGGGCCAGCCAACAATACAATCCATTTGCTTTCATTTCAGGTGAGCTCAAGCAAAGCAAAGCAAAAGCAAAAGCAAAAGCACAGGGCAGGCCAAACAACTATTTCATTTCATTCAGGGCTAACAAATCATTTATTGCAAGCACATTGCTGGCTAACAAATCATTTATTGTAAGCACATAAAGGGTTAACCACATAAAGCACATAAAGGGTAGACTCACAGTTCAGTACACTCACAGCAGAATCAGAGTTGTGGCATCACCATCACAATCTTTCAGAGTGACTGACGCACGTCCAAGCATCTGGGGTTTTATAGTCCTGCCCTCCCCCCAGAAGGGGCGTTATCTTCATCATGGTGATTGACAGGCGAGAGGACCAATCAGCTGATCTCAAGATTTTTTAAACACTCATAACTTTTTAATTTATTTTAATATTTATTTTATTAGAAGCAATTGTACAAGGAGAAAGTAATCGACATAACAATTATACAATTTTCCTACAGCTTCAATTTTAACATTTTATAAACTAATAACTAAAACGGAAAAAAGAAAAAAGGAAAGAAGGGAAAGGAAGAAGAAAAGAAAAAGAAAAGAAAGAATTTCGAAAAAGATACGAAAGAGAAAAAAGAAAAACCCCTGAATTAACGAAGAAGTGAAAAAAGTGGATTCCCACTACCCTTCCCTACGCCCGCTCACCCGACTCAAGCGTCGGTTTTGAATTTGTGTTCAACCATTATGTTGTTGAAGAAATTCAATGAAAGGAGACCATATTTTTGAAAATTAATCTGGTTTGTCAGACAAAACAAGCCTTATTTTATTTCTAAATGTAGCGTCTCGGCCATTTCTGTGATCCACATCTTCACTGTGGGGACTGTTATCTTCTTCCAGAATTTAAGAAAAAGTTTTTTTGCAGTTATTAAACCATTGTCAAGGAAGCATCTTTGAGATATCGTTAACTTAGGGCAGCCCTCTGATATTCCTAATATTATTAATTTTGAATCTGACTCCAATTGAATTTTGAGTGTTTTAGAAATGATATTGAATATTCCCGTCCAGAAGTTTTGTATTTTTATACAGGATACAAAAGAATGGGTTAGGGTGGCTTCTTGGAAGTGACATTTATCACAGAGAGGAGAGACAGTTGGGAAGATCTTGTTCAATTTGGTCTTTGAGTAGTATAACCTATGCAATACTTTAAATTGTATCAGGCAATGCCTGGCATTTAAAGAACAGTAGTGTATGTATTGTAGGCTTTCCTCCCATATATCTTTCGAAATGGGTAAACCCTGCTCGTCCTCCCATGCACGCCTATAAATCTCAGAGGGTGGGGTGTCAATATTTAGAAGAGTGTTATAAATGTAAGATATCAACTTACTTGTATCGGCATGTCTATTCAAACAATCGTCTAATATATCTGGACCCATAAGAGGACAGTCTTGTGTATATGTTTTCACGTAATCTCGGATTTGAAGGTATCTAAAAAGATTATTGGCATTCAAGTGATATTTCGCCTGTAGTTCTTGAAAAGAAGAGAGAGTCCCCTTCTTAGAGATGTCTCCCACAGTATTGATTCCCAGGTTCTTCCATTGAACAAGCACCACATCTAAAGTAGACGGTTTAAACGAGGGATTATTTGCAATAGTAAGAAGGAGAGACATATTTCTCAATTTAAGACTGAATTTCAGCTGTTTCCAGATACGGACAGTACTGTGTATTATCGGATTTTGCTCATATGTTGACTTATTCAAATGTATAACCTATGCAATACTTTAAATTGTATCAGGCAATACCTGGCATTTAAAGAACAGTAGTCTATGTATAGTAGGCTTTTCTCCCATATATCTTTCGAAATGGGTAAACCCAGCTTGTCCTCCCATGCTCGCCTATAAATCTCAGAGGGTGGGGTGTCAATATTTAGAAGAGTGTTATAAATGTAAGATATCAACTTACATGTCTATTCAAACAATCGTCTAATATATTTTTAATCGATCGTAAAAATCCTCGGGGCTGCCTCAGCGGAGGAGGACTGTGAGTAAGATGGCCAAAAATCATAGCAATACAGGGTAGCGTTTCTAAAATCAATATACAGCGCAGACAGGAAGTGGTCAAGATGAGACTTTTGATTTTATAGATTATACATATATATATGACGTGAATATGACTGTAATCATAAAATTCGTTTAAGGCGTTTGTGAACTTGCTCCTCCGCCCTTTGCCGCGACGGAGAAATGTTTACATATTACTGGAGGGCTTTTCCTCATCTACATTTTGTTTCAAAAATTACAAAATTCGGTTCATCCTTTCACTGCTTTTTCGGTAAAACACATAAAAAAATTCAAAAAACAACAGCTGCTCGCCCATAGAATGTTGATAACCCCTCCCCCCTCTCCCCATTCGCCTCACCCCTCTCTCCTCACCCCTCTCCCCTCGCCCCTCTCTTCTCACTCCTCTCTCCTCATTCCTCTCTCCTCCCCCCCTCTCCCCTCACCCCTCTCCCCTCTCTCCTCACCTCTCTCCTCACTCCTCTCCTCACCCCTTCCTCGCCCCTCTCCTCCCCCCTCTCTCCCCCCATTCCCTATTCCCCTCACCAATCTCTCATCACCACTCTCTCCTCATTCCTCTCTCCTCACCCCTCTCCCCACCCCTCTCTCATCTCCCCTCTCTCATCACCTCTCCATCTCCCCCTCTCCCCATCTCCTCCCCCTCTCCCTCCTCCTCCCTCCCCCTCCCCCTCTCCCTCCTCCTCCCTCCCCCTCCCCTTCCACCCCTCTCCCTACCCTTCTCCCCCTCCCTCCGCACTCTTCCCCTTCTCTCCATCCTCCCCCCCTCTGACCCCCTCTCCCACCCCTCTCTCCGCCCTCCCTTCACCCTACCCCTCTCCCTCCCTTCCCCATCCCCTCTCCACCCCTCCCCCACCACTCTCACATCCCCTCCCCCACCTCCCCATCCCCCGCTCTCTCCCTTCCCTCCTCCTCCCCCTACCTAATCTCTCCTCCCTGCCCTCTCTCTCCCCCTCCCTCCCTCCCTCCACCCCTCCACCTCCCCGCTGTCTTCCCCATCCCCGTCTCTCCATTTCCCCCATCCCCCCCCTCCTTCCCCATTCCCCCCTCTCCCCTCCCCACTCTCTCCCAATCTCCCCCTCCCCCTCTCCACTCTCTCCCCTCTCCATCTCCTCCTCTCCTCATCCCTCCCCCTCTCTCCGCCCCTCCCCAGCCCCCCTCTCTCCCTTTCCCCTTCCCCTCCCCTCTCTCCCCGATACCCCTCACCCCATCCCCCTCTCCAACTCCCCCTCTCCAACTCCCCCTCTCCGCCCACCTCTCTGCCCCATCCTCTTCCTGCCTCTCCACCCTTTCTACCCCCCTCTCCATCACACCTCCCCCCCCTCCCTCCACCCCCTCCCTCCAACCCCTCTCTCCCCTCATCTCCCTCTCCTCTCCCTCTCCCTCTTTCTCTGCCCCACTCTCTTCGCCCTTGAGATAGGGGGGGATGGGGCAATTAATAATATTAATATAATATCAAGGGGGGTGGTTAGGGTGTGTGTTGGCGGGATGGTTTGTGTGTGTGTGTGTGGGGGGGGGGGGATGGTGGTTAATGTGTGTGTAACGCCGCAACTTGCCCCCCCCCAAGCAACTGCGTGTTTAATGGATGGGACCCTCTCCCCCTCTCCCTCCCTTCCCCCCCTCTTCCCCCTCCCCACTCTCTCTTCCCTTCCCCCCTCTTTCCTTCCCCCCTCTCCCCCTCCCTCCTCTCCCCATTCACCTCACCCCTCTCTTCTCACTCCTCTCTCATTCCTCTCTCCTCCCCTCTCTCCCCTCACCCCTCTCCCCTCTCTCCTCAGCCTCTCTCCTCACCTCTCTCCTCTCTCCTCACCCCTTCCTCGCCCCTCTCCCCATCTCCCTCCTCCCCCCCTCTTCCCCCTCCCCCACCCCTCTCTCCGCCCTCGCTTCACCCTACCCCTCTCTCCCTTCCCCATCCCCTCTCCACCCCTCTCCCACCACTCTCCACCCCTCTCTCTTCCCTTCCCCCCTTTTCCCCTCCCCCTCGCTCCCTCCCCCCCTCTTCCCCCTCCCCTCTTCCCTTCCCTACTCCCTTTTCCCTTCCCCCCTCTTCCCCACCCCCCTTCCCCATCTCTCCCCACCCCTCTCCCCTCCTCAACTCCTTCTCCCTTCTCCAACACCACTCTCCCCTCCTCCAACCCCACTATCCCCTCCTCCAATCCCCTCTCCCCTCCACTCTACCCCCCTCTCTCCCCACTCCCTCCTCTCTCCCCACTCCCCCTCCTCTCTCCCCTCAACTCTCCCACCTCTACTCTGTTCCTCCTACTCTCTTCCCCCTCCACCCCTCCCTCTCCCTCCCTCTCTCCCCCCCTCCCTCTCTCTCTCCCTCTCACCCTCCCTCCCCCTCCCCCTCCCTCTCCCCCTCTCCCTCCCTCTCCCTCTCCCCCTCTCCCCCTCCCCTCTCTCTCCCCCCTCTCTCTCTCCCCCCCTCTCTCTCTCCTCCTCTCTCTCTCCCTCTCTCATGCTCTCCCTCTCTCCTCACTCATCTCTCATCACCCCTCTCTCCTCACCATTCTCCCCATCCCTCTCAGTTATTGTGTGTGTGACGCTGCAGGCGTCACCCCTTTCTTTATCTCCCCTCCTCCCTCACCCCCTCTCACCCTCTACCCCTCCCTCCCCCACCCCTCTCCCTCCCCTACCCCTCTCCCTACCCCTCACCCCTTCTTCCCCTCTCTCCCCCTCTCCCCTTTCTTTATCTCCCCTCCTCCATCACACCCTCTCCCCTCTACCCCTCTCTCCCCCTACCCCTCTCCCTACCCCTCACCCCCTCCCTTCCCTCTCTCCCCTACCCCTCTCCCCCTCCCTCCCCACTCTTCCCCCTCTCCTCTACCCCTCTCCCTCCCCACTCTTCCCCTCTCTCCCCTCCCCCCTCTCTCCCTTCCTACTCTCTCCTTCCTCCCCCACCCCTCCCTCCCGGCCTCCCCCACCCCTCTCTACGCCCCTCCCTCACCCCTCTCTCCCCCTCCACCCACCTCCCCGCTATCCTTCCCCTCCCCCTCCTCCTCCCAATCCATCTCTCTCTCCCCCTCCCCTCTCCTCCCCCCTCCCCCTTCTCCCTCCCCCCTTCTACCTCCCCCCCTCCCCATCTCCAACTCTCCGTCTCCTCTCTTCTCTTCCCGCCTCCCCACCCCCTCTCCATCCCATCGTCCCCTCCCTCCTCCCTCCACCCCCCCTCTTTCCTCACTGAGCCCAGCCCCGCCGCTCGAGCTTCGGCTCGGCGGCCGTTACCATCGCGCTGAGAGACAGTGCGATGGGAAAGTGGCCCTGGCTCTTGGAGAGGCCGTCTATGGAGACCTGCGATTCCTCCTTTGATCGCAGGGACACGGGGAATGGTGACGGCTTTTCTTCGGGGTACGTGCTGCCTTTACCTCCTCCCCCTCCCTCTCTATCTCCCACTGCAGCCGCCGAACGTAGTGTTTGGGAATCAGCCCTCCTCTGTGATCGCAGCCCGCTTGCCCGCCCAGCTCCCCTCCTCCTCCCTCTCCCTTCTCCTCTCACCCCCTTCCTCCCTCCCCCTTCCCCTCGTCCCTCTTTCATCTCTTCCCCCTCCCTTCCCCCATTCTCCTCCCACCCACCTTCTCCTCTCCCGGCTCTCTGCCTCCTCTCTCCCATCTTCCTCCTCTTCCCCCCACATCTTTCCCCCCGACCACTACCCCCCCCCCCCCCCCCCCCAACTCGGAACTGAAGCCCGAATCCTGCCACCTGCAGCCCGGAGCTGCCTACGGGAATCAGTCTTCCTCTGTGACGACCCCTCCTCCCCCCTACCCCCGGAGTCTGGATTGAAGCCGATGAAGACCTTTGGTTGACACGTGCCCCGCTGCCCGTTCACTTCCTGCCACCTACTCTCTCGCCACTCCTCTCCCCTCTACCCTCC
Source organism: Amblyraja radiata (assembly GCF_010909765.2). Classification (NCBI taxonomy): domain Eukaryota; kingdom Metazoa; phylum Chordata; class Chondrichthyes; order Rajiformes; family Rajidae; genus Amblyraja; species Amblyraja radiata. The sequence goes on from NC_045963.1 coordinate 54,014,503, forward strand.
CTCCCCCCTCTACTCATCCTACCCCCCTCTCTACCCCTCTCTCCCCTTCCTATCTCTCCCCCTCTTTCCCCTCTTCCACCCCTTTCCCCCCCCCTCTCCCACTTCCCCCTCTCTCTTCGTTCCCCCCTCTCTCCCCCTTCCCCCCTCTCTCCCCCTTCCCCCCTCTCTCCCTCTTCCCTCCTCTCTCCCCCTTCCCCCCTCTCGCCCCCTTCCCCCCTCTCTTCCCTTCCCCTCTCTCTCCCCTCCCTCTCTCTCTCACCCCCTCTCTCTCCCCCCTGCTCTCTCTCCGCCCCTGCTCTCTCTCCCCACCTGCTCCCCCCCTGCTCTCTCTCCCCCTGCTCTCTCTCTCCCCCTGCTCTCTCTGTGCCCCCCTCTGTGCCCCTCTCTCCACTACCCTCATCCGCTCCTCCTCTCTCACCACTCCTCTCCTCCCACTCATCTCTCCCTACTCCCCCCCCTCTAATCTCCCTCCCCCATCATCTCTCCCCTCTACTCTCCTTCCCCCTCTAATCTCCCCCCCTCATCTCTCCCCTCTACTCTCCCTCCCCCTCTAGTATCCCTCCCCCCTCTACTCTACCTTCCCCCCCTCTCCTCCTCCCCCTCCCCCTCTCTCTCTCCTAACCCCCAACCCCCCCTCTCTCCCCCCTGTCACCCCTTCCTCTATCCTCCCCTCTCCCCCTCCTTCCCCAACCCCTCTACCCATCTCCCTACCCCTCTCCACCTCCCTCCCCACTCTTCCCCCTCTCTATAGGGCGGGGATGGGATAAAAGGAGCCAATGAATAATATTAATATATCAAAGGGGTGGATAGTGTGTGTGTGTGTGGAGGAGGGGTGGTTAGTGTGTTTGGGGGGTGGTTAGTGTGAGTGTGTGACGCCGCAGCCCCCCCCCCCCTGCAAGCGCTCGTTGAGTGGATGGGACCCTCTCCCCTCCACCTCCCTCCCCCTCCCTTTGCCCTACCACTTCCCCCTCCCCACTCTCTCCCCCTCCCTGCCCTCCCCCTCCTCTCAGCCCCCCTCACCCTCCTCCCACCTCCCCCCCCCCCCGTGTGTTTGGCGGGTGGTTAGTGTGTGTGTGTGATGCCACAGGCCCTCTCCACCCCCACAACGAACGGGTCCCCTTGGTCTAATCTATATACTTTTAAAACTCTGTGTGTGTGGGTGTGGGTGTATGTTGTTTTGATTTTGCCTTTGATTTTGCCTTTGATTCGTTTCTCCGCGAAAACCAGACGCAAAAACGCAGAGATTTTTACCAATTTCCTAGCAATTTTACTTTTACATTCGCAAATCCACATTAAATGTATTCATTTTTCTGTACACATTTTTAATAAAATCCTTCTTCCCCCCCCCCCACTCAGTCATTTTTTCACCTCCCGCTGGCCACCTTCTCATCGCGTGCCCTGTGCGACCATAACGGCTGCTGCTGCCCGGCTCTCCTCCACTCCCCCCCCCCCCCCCCCCCCCCCCACCGGCCCGGCTCTGTCATGCTGGTGGAAGCCACAGATCGGCTGGTTCCCCTACTGCTTTTCGTCGTCCTCGCTGGCGGCCCGCAGGCTCACTCGGCATCACGCCCGCCCGCCCGCCCACTCCACCCTTTCCCCCCCGTACTCGGGGTCTGAAGCGCCGAGGATGCGAAGCCATGGAGCTGAGGCTCACTCTGAGGCCAACCGCTGCTGGGCGGCCCTACCCTCTCCTCCCTACCTTCTTAATATAATATAAATGGAGGTTTATAGTGTGTGTGTGTGAGGGGTGGTTAGTATGTGTGTGAGAGGTTGGTTAGTGTGTGTATGACGCCTCAGGCCGCCCCCTCCCCTCGCAACCGCACGTTGCGGGAACAGACCCAACGGGTCTGCACATGGTCTAGTAACTATTAAATGTCTCTTCGTTCGGATGTTCGTACACATTCTATTTCTCCAATATTGCAGTTAGTTGCCAGTGATATCTCCTCCTAAACCCGACGCGGTAATGGAGACATTTTTACATATTACGGTAGAGTGAATTCAAAAATCTAATTTGGTTAATTATTTTCCCACCTTTTTAGTAAAATTCATCACCAAATCTGACCAATTTTTAAAATCAAATGCTGCTGACGTCACAATGCCTTTGCTCGTGCCCCAGATTGGGGGGATTGAGGGAGAGGAGGGTGTAGAGAGGGATAGGAGGGGGTAGAGAGGGAGAGGAGGGGGTAGAGAGGGAGGGGAGTGGGGGAGATAGGGAGTGGGGAATAGAGGAAGAGGAGTGGGGGAGATAGGGAGTGGGGAATAGAGTGAGAGGTGGGCAGTGGGGAATAGAGGGAGAGGTGGGCAGTGCGGTAGGTGAGGAGGGATATGGGAGGAGGGATAGGGGAGCTGAAGTGGGGAGAGGAGTTATGGAGGGAGGGGAGAGGAATTATGGAGAGAGGGACTCCCTCAACCCCTCAAACTCCCCCTCCTCTCCTCCCATCTCTCTCCACCTCGCCCCTCTCTCCACCTATCCCCCCCCACTCCCCACCTCCCCCCTCACCCTCAAACCACCTCCCCCCTCTCTCCCCTCCCCCTCTAACCACCTATCCCCCTCTCCCCACTCTCTCCCCCTCTCCCCCCTCTATCCCCCCCTTCCCCCCCTCTCCTCCTCCCTCTCCTCCGCCCCCTCCTCTTCACCTCCGCCCCCTCCTCTTCTCCTTCCCCCCTCCTCTTCTCCTCCCCCTCCCCCTATCCCCCTCTCCCCACTCTCTCCCCTCTCCCCCCTCTCTCCCCCCTCCCCTCCACCTCTCCCCACCTCCCCCCTCCCCCCTACACCTCCCCTCTCTCCCATCCACCTCTCCCCACCAGCTCCACACTCCCCTCTCACCACCTCCCCCTCCCTGCTCTCCCCCTCTCCCTCTCCCCTCCCTCCCCCTCTCCCTTTCCCACCCTCCCCACCTCTCCCCTCATCTCCCCACCTCACCCCTCCCCTCCACCTCCACTACCCCCTCTCCCCACTCTTTCCCCCCTTCCCTCCCTCTCCACCTCCACCCCTCCCCCTCTCCCAGTCTCCCCCTCCCCGCTCTCCCCTTCCCCCGTCTCCCCCCTCTCCCTCTCACCCCTCCTCCACCCCCCTCTCTCCTCGACCACTCTGCCTGAATCCTGAAGCATCAATTCTGCAGCCTGAAGCCTGAATGAGGCCTGAAGCCAGAATGAAGCCTGAAGCCTGAATGAAGCCTGAAGCCTGCAGCCACCAACGGTAGCATTTGGGAATCAGCCCTCTGTGACTGCAGCCTGCTCTCTCGCCTGGCTATCCCTCCTCTTCCCCCCTTCTCCTCTTCCCTACCCCTAAAACTCTCACCCCACCCTCTCCACCCCGCTCCCTCTCTACACCCCTCATGCCCCCTATCGCCCCCTCTCTTCCTCTCTGACCCCCTCTTTGCCTGTGTCCCCCTCTCTGCCTGTGTCCCCCTCTCTGCCTCTGTGTCCCCCTCTCCCCTCCCCCTCCCCCTCTCTCCTCCCCTCCCCCTCTCTCACCCCACTCCCTCCCCCCTTCCCCCCCTCCTCTCCCTTTCTCCATCTTCCCCCCTCCATCCCAATCCTCACCTCCCCCTCTCCCCATCTCCTCCCCCTTCTCCCCGTCTCCTCCCTCCTCTCTCCGTCTCCTCCCCCTCTCCCCGTATCCTCCCCCTCTCATCCACCCCTCTCCCCGTCTCCTCCCCCCATCTTCCCCCTTCTCTCCCCGCCTCACCACCCCCTCTCCCCCTCCATCCAATCTCCCCCCTCTCTCCCCTCATCTCCCTCTCCCCCTCTATCTCTTTCTCTGTCCCACTCTCTCTGGCCCTCGAGTTAGGGCGGGGATGGGCTAAAAGGCGCCAATTAATAATTTTAATATAATATCAAGGGGGGTGGTTAGTGTGTGTAGGGGGTGGTTAGTGTGTGTGTGACGCCGCAGACCCCCCCCCCCCCCCCCGCAGCCTCGCGTTGAGGTGACGGGACCCAATGGATCCCCCTTGGTCTAGTAACTATTAAAACTCTCTTTGTTAGTTTGTTTGTCTTTCACATCTCCTCCAAAACAATAGACAATAGGTGCAGGAGTAGGCCATTTGGCCCTTCGAGCCAGCACCACCATTCAATGTGATCATGGCTGATCATTCCCAATCAGTACCCCGTTCCTGCCTTCACCCCATCTCCCCTGACTCCGCTATTTTTAAGAGCCATATCTAGCTCTCTCTTGCAAGCATCCAGACGCAGTAACGGAGAAATGTTTACATATTCCGGCAGAGATTTGCCTCGAGTTCAAAATTCCCCTCATCTGAAAATTTGGTTCATTACTTCCCGAGTTTTTTACTAAAATTGTTTTAAAATCGAACTGAATCTGAAGCGAGCTGATGACGTCACAATGCCTTTGCTCCTCGCGACCAGCTGTGCAGACTTTTCAATGCGCTGCCAGAGCTGCGAGTTACGTGTCTCAGCTGCCCTCCCCCGAACGCCCGAGCCCCCCGCCCCACCCACAACCCAGAAGTCCCCCCGTAACTGGATTGAACCGATCACCCGAGTGATGATCTCGAGATTTCATTTCCAGATCATTCTTCACACCTCCACGCTACCCGCTGGGAATCCTATGAACACGTAGTACCCTCGGACCAACCGTCCATTGTCGCTTTGTTTCTCAACAACGATGAGCGGAATTCCACAGCTCCGACTATAACAGTACGATTGCACCGCCAATTTTCATTGTTTTTCTTTACATTAGAAACATTTACATTTGATTTCAAATACTTTTTTTCAGCTAATAATTTTATTTGCTCCGCTGATGTTCTTTGTTTTTCTTTGATTTATATTACACAAGTAAGTTTCAAAAATTCGAGGTTATTTCCTATGCATCAGTTCGACGACCGTTTTTTTTATTTCTCTCTTTATTTCAATTTACTCCATTTTGAACAGATAATTGCTTTTCAGTTTTAAAACTTTGCGGTTATTTCCTCTGCCAATTTCCACAACCGTAGTTTTTTAATTTCTCTCTTTATTTCAATTTCCTCCTTAATGAACAGATAATTACTTTTCACTTTTAAAACTGCGCCTATTTCCTCCAGCGATTTCGACAGCCGTTTTTAAAAAATTTCTCTCTTTGTTTCAATTTACTCCATTTTGAACAGATTGCTTTGCAGTTTTAAAACTTCGTGCTTATTTCCTCCACCGATTTCAACAACCATTTTTTAAAAATGTCTCTCTTTCTTAGAAAAGGACTTACTGTTTTAAAACTTCGCGCTTCTTTGATCCGCCCATTTCCACAACTGTTTTTTTTGGTTCCTCTCTTTATTTCAACTTACTCCATTTTGAACAGATAATTGCTTTACAGTTTTAAAACTTCGCACTTATACCCTCCACCGATTTCGACTGCCGTTTTTTTTTTAAATTTCTCTCTTTATTTCAATTGACTCCATTTTGAAAAGATTATTACTTTTCAGTTTTAAACTTCGCGCTTATTTCCTCCGCCGATTTCCACAACCATTTTTTTTCTCTCTTTATTTCAATTTCCTTCATTTTGAACAGACAATTGCTTTTCAGTTTTAAAACCGCGCTTATTTCCTCTGCCGATTTCGACAGCTTGGTTTCTTGGTCCACCAAAATATTCCAAATGGAATTTAAACTGGAGGTGGTGGAGGGAGGACTTAAGCCAGAAAGGGTTTTTGGGAAGAACGAGCTACCTTAAATTTAGTTGCATCTGGTTGGGTAACGATGGTAAGGTGAAGTCTATTCCAAGCTTTAATTGTGTGGGGGAAGAATGAATTGCTGTACACATCTGGCTTGGTAGCAGGTAACCATATAACCATATAATAATTACAGCACGGAAACAAGCCATCTCGGCCCTTCTAGTCCGTGCCGAACACGTATTCTCCCCTAGTCCCATCTACCTGCACTCAGACCATAACCCTCCATTCCTTTCCCGTCCATATAACTATCCAATTTATTTTTAAATGAAAAAATTGAACCTGCCTCCACCACCTCCACTGGAAGCTCATTCCACACAGCTACCACTCTGAGTAAAGAAGTTCCCCCTCATGTTACCCCTAAACTTCTGTCCCTTAATTCTCAAGTCATGTCCTCTTGTTTGAATCTTCCCTACTCTCAGTGATAAAACCTTATCCACGTCAACTCTGTCTATCCCTCTCATCATTTTAAAGACCTCTATCAAGTCCCCCCTTAACCTTCTGCGCTCCAAAGAATAAAGACCTAACTTGTTCAACCTTTCTCTGTAACTTAGTTGCTGAAACACAGGCAACATTCTAGTAAATCTCCTAGTACTCTCTCTATTTTGTTGACATCCTTGTACACGATACTCCAGAATTGGCCTCACCAATGCCTTGTACAATTTTAACATTACATTCCAACTTCTATACTCAATGCTCTGATTTATAAAGGTTTCTTTACCACCCTATCTACATGAGATTCCACCTTCAGGGAACTGTGCACAGTTATTCCTAGATCCCTCTGTTCAACTGCATTCCTCAATTCACTACCATTTACCATGTACGTCCTATTTTGATTTGTCCGGTCAAGATATAGCACCTCACACTTATCAATATTAAACTCAATCTGCCATCTTTCAGCCCACTCTTCCAACTGGCCTAAATCTCTCTGTAGACTTTGAAAATCTACTTCATTATCCACAACACCACCTATCTCAGTATCATCTGCATACTTACTAATCCAATTTACCACACCATCATCCAGATCATTGATGTAGATGACAAACAACAGTGGACCCAACACAGATCCCTGTGGCACCCCACTAGTCACTGGCCTCCAACCTGACAAACAGCCATCCAACATTACTCTCTGGCATCTCCCATTCAGCCACTGTTGAATCCATCTTACTACTCCACCATTAATACCCAACAATTGAACCTTCTTAACCAACCTTCCATGAGGAACCTTGTCAAAGGCCTGACTGAAGTCCATATATACAACATCCACTGCTTTACCCTCATCAATTTCCCGAGTAACCTCTTCAAAAAATTCAAGAAGATTAGTCAAACATGACCTTCCAGGCACAAATCCATGTTGACTGTTCCTAATCAGACCCTGTTTATACAGATGCTTATATATATTATCTCTTAGTATCCTTTCCATTAATTTGCCCACCACTGACGTCAAACTAACAGGTCTATAATTGCTAGGTTTACTCTTAGAACCCTTTTTAAACAATGGAACAACAAGCGCAGTACGCCAATCCTCCGGCACTATTCTCGTTTCAAATGACATTTGAAATATTTCTGTCATAGCCCCTGCTATTTCTACACTAACTTCCCTCAATGTCTTAGGGAATATCCTGTCCGGACCTGGAGACCTATCCACTTTTATATTTTTGAAAAGTGTCAGTACTTCCTCTTCTTTGAATCTCATAGTTTCCATAGCTACTCTACTGGTTTCCCTTTCCTCACCAGATTCAATATCCTTCTCCTTGGTGAATACCGAAGAATAGAAATTGTTCAATATCATCCCCCATCTCTTTTGGCTCTGCAGATAGCTGTCCACTCTGACTCTCTAATGGACCAATTTTATCCCTCGTTATCCTTTTGCTATTAATATAGCTGTAGAAACCCTTTGGATTTACTTTCACCTTACTTGCCAAAGCAACCTCATATCTTCTTTTAGCTTTTCTAATTTCTTTCTTAAGATTCTTTTTACATTCTTTATACTCCTCAAGCACCTCATTTACTCCATGGTGCCTATAATTATTGTAGATCTCTCTCTTTTTGCGAACCAAGTGTCCAATTTCCCTTGAAAACCATGGCTCTTTCCAATTTTTACTATTTCCTTTCAACCGAACAGGGACATAAAGATTCTGTACTCTTAAAATTTCACCTTTAAATGTCCTCCATTTCTTTTCCACATCCTTCCCATAAAACAAAATGTCCCAATTCACTCCTTTTAAATCCTTTCGCATCTCCTCAAAGTTAGCCTTTCTCCAATCAAAATCTCAACCCTTGGTCCAGTTCTGACCCTCTCCATAATTATATTGAAACTAATGGTATTGTGATCACTGGACCCGAACTGTTCCCCAACACATACCTCTGCCACCTGACCTATCTCATTTCCTAACAGGAGGTCCAGCACCGCCCCTTCTCTAGTAGGTACCTCTATGTATTGCTGAAAAAAACTATCCTGCACACATTTTACAAACTCCAAACCATCCAGCCCATTTACAGAATGTGTTTCCCAGTCTATGTGTGGAAAGTTGAAATCTCCCACAATCACTACCTTGTGCTTACTACTAATATCTGCTATCTCCTTACATATTTGCTCTTCCAATTCTCGCTCCCCATTTGGCGGTCTATAATACACCCCTATAAGTGTTGCTACCCCTTTCCCATTTCTCAGTTCCACCCAAATAGCCTCCCTAGATGAGCCCTCTAATCTATCCTGCCAAAGCACTGCTGTAATATCTTCCCTGACAAGCAATGCAACACCTCCACCTTAATCACACCTGAAGCAACGAAATCCTGGAATATTTAGTTTCCAATCACAGCCCTCCTGCAACTATGTTTCACTGATCGCCACAACATCATACTTCCAGGTGTCAATCCAGGCTCTAAGCTCATCCACCTTTCTTACAATGCTCCTAGCATTAAAATATACAAATTTAAGAAACCCACCCCCTCTTATTCTCTGTTTATTGTCTTTTTCTTCTTTCTCCCCTACATTTTGGGTCCGAGTGCTACTCTTCTCTGCCTCCTGCCTCACACACTGACTGCTAGCTTTCCCTATTTGAGTCCCTCTCAGGTATCTAATATTGGATCGAATGCCCTCGTCTGCTCCTAATTGGTTTGGGTTTGGTGTAGGTTTTGTAATCTATGTCGAGCTGGCCATTTAACATTTTGTTGAAACAGGTCAAACGGTGTGCTTCACATCTGTCTTGGAGACGGTTCCACACCAGTGAATTCAGTAGTTTGGTAACACTCACTTCTCTCTCATAGGTATTAGTAACAAATCAAGCTGCATGTCTTTGGACACATTCGATGGAAGAAATTTTTTTATTTGTGTATGGGTTCCATGCTGCAACTGCGTAATCTAAATGAGGTCTAACGAGGGTGAAGTATAGCTTCTCCTTGACAGAAGTTGAACAATGATGAAAGTTGGTTCTCAAAAAATTTAGGACACCTGTTGCTTTCACCGTTGCATGATGAGTCTGACCATTCCAACGCAGATCATTCTGCAATTTGATGCCAAGATACTTGCTTTGTTTGGATTCTTCAAGGGTGGCACCAAGTATATTGTAAGATTATTTGCCTGGATTCCTCTTTCTCGTGACACGCATGGTTTCACATTTGGAAGGGTTGAACTGCATGCCCCAGTGTTGAAGACGTTTTGTCAGGAAACTGGAAATCCATCATTTCGTGTTGGAACGAATACCATAGAAGTCAAGCTTCCGAAGCAGTCTCTGGTGTGGGATGACATCAAATGCTTTAGAAAAGTCCAGCACTACTAAATCCGTGATGACGTTACAATCAAGGTGCTTGGCCAGATCATTTGTCGTCAAGATAAGCTAAGACTCACATGATCTATGCCTCCTAAATGCATGTTGGTTGACAGCAAGAATGTTATGTTTGCTCATGTGTCTTATCAGATTACAGTCAATTAAATGCTCCAGCAGTTTGCAACAAGTAGTTGTTAATGAAACAGGATGATAATTCGCCAGGTTGGTGGTTGAACCCTTCTTAAAGAGAGGAGTGATGTTAGCCTTCCTCCAATCCAGCAGAACATCACCCGAGTCAAGCGACGGTTGGAAAATGAACTGCAAAACTGGAGCCAGTTCTTCAGCCGCGATCTTGAGGGCTTGATTCTGTATCTGATCTGGTCCAATTGCTTTTGTTGTATTGATGTTGAGCAATAACTTCTTGACACATTCAGCCTCAATTTTAATAGCAGGCATATCAGCATACGGGCTGTGCGATAGATCTGGAAATGATGAAGGTTCCACATCTTCGCGGGTGTAAACATGTTGAAATTGGTTTCCAAGAGCGTCTGCTTTCGCCTGGTCTTCAGTGATCAGACAGTTGTTCACTTTAAGCACCTTTAAGTGTTTTCTGTCCGTCTGGATTTCACATATCTCCAAAAAGCCTTAGGTTGCTCTTCCCCTAGAATAGAAGAAACATGTTGTCTATGAGCATTCCTAATAGTACCATCAACTTGCTTTCGCACTCTAGTAAAATTATCCCAGTCCAGTTTTGTACCCTTTTTTTTGGCACGGATATAGAACTTCTCTTTCTTACTGCAGAGACGTTTTAGTTTTGCCGAAAACCAAGGAGGACGCATACGGCCCTTAATGAGTTTTAAGGAACATGATTTGCAACAATATGATTTAAAGAGTCTCTCAGCCACGCCCAGTTGTCTTTTACAGATCTTTTATCTAGTTGCAGGTTGAATAAATATTTTCCCAGTTTTTTTGCCGTCTTTAAATTCCTCACTGACCACTTTTCTCCAGGGGGAAATTTTACGCGGTGGTTTTGAAGGAACTTTAAGCTTTGTGTGCAGTTTTGCTTGGATAATATAATGATCGCTGATTCCAGCACACGATGAAACTTCCGAAATTAAATCTGTATGCAAAGTGAACAATAAATCTAAAGTATTTTCGGTGCCACTTGCCTTATCACGCCTGGTGGGGAAAGTGACTTTTTGGGACAGATGATTTTCCAGAGTAAGGTCAGCTATGGCTTCCTGGAGACCCCCTTTTGGTTCGCTTTGTGTGCCGTCAGACCAATCTACACCTGGGACATTGAAATCGCCCCCCCACGATGATAAGTGGAGAACGTGACGAGGTGTTAATTTTGGAGATGTTTGATCCAAGATCTAAAAGAGGCTCCGTTTTCATGTCAGGTGGTCGGTAAAAGCTTCCAATCTGTAACGACTGACCCTGGAGTGTAGCTTGACACCGGATATGCTCAGAGCCGCTGTCTAAATCAGTTCTTTCAAAACAAGGAATGATATTGATAAAGATATCAGGGTTTTCAGTTTCAATAAATGAATTGATCACAGCACACTTTCCTTTTATACTGCGGCAATTTATAACAGTGATTTTGATCCCATGTTCATTGCTGACATCATTGCGATCACTATCTTTGTTGGTTCCACGAATCTCCTTTTGAGCATCACCATTACACACATTTCTTTGTCATTAACATGTTGACAGGGGGTGATAGCTAGTGTCGGGGGAAGGATGAAGGATTGTCATCATCAGGGGTTTTACTCTTACCATCTTTCCCAACAATGGTCCAGCCATCCTTTGTCTTTGCACATTTCAGCAGAGGGTTTTTCTCTGTTTTGGATGTCGTTACACAAGACCACCCAGAAGCAGTTTTTTAAAGTGTTATTTTAGCACAAATTGGGCTGGATGATCTTAAATTCTCATGATTCCATACGTCACAACCAGGGTCATGAATCAGAGATGTAAGACTTTCAAATGAATTGCTCAAGTTGAGCATACATGTAAGGTTGCTTGACGAGTCAAAAAATGAACGAGCAAGGTTGATGACATCGCACAATGGACATAACCAGATGGCATTTGGATTTTTGGAGTGAAAAACAAAAGTGTCATTTGACACATTGGAGCAATTCAGGTGAAGCCTACTTGTGCACATCGAGCAATGAATGTCAGAATCTTTAACAGCAAATGAGCACAAACCACACGGATACTTTGGTTTACGTCCACGGTGCTGACCTTTTGGGCCAGGGTTGAGGTTGATGTTTCCAGCCAGTAAATTGACAATAATGAACAATGGTAGGCGACCTCTAGGGTAGTCTAGAAAGGGGGTAGCTGAGTGTTTCAACCCATTTCCACGAAATTTATTTACGTACGTCTTCTGAACACTGAATTTTGACGGACCCGAGTCACATTCATGGAAAATAGTCAATCCAAGTTGGGCTGTTATCTTTTAATTTCTCTCTTTATTTCAATTTAATCCATTTTGAACAGATTATTGCTTTTCAGTTTAAAAAAACTGTGCTTATTTCCTCTGCCGATTTCGACAACCATTCTTTTAAATTTCTCTCTTTATTTCAAATTCCTCCATTTTGAACAGATAATTGGTTAACGGTTTTAAAACTTCGTGCTTATTTCCTCTGCCGATTTTTACATATTTCGGTAGAGATTTGCCTCTTATCCCCCTCTCCCCTCCCTCTCTCTCCCCTCTCCCTCCATTTCCCTCCCCCTCTCCTCCCCCCTTCCCCCTCCTCTCTCTCCCCCTCCCCCTCTAGCCCTCCCCCTACCCTCCCCTTACTCCCCTCTCCACCCTCTCACTCCACCTCCCCCCTCTCCCCCTCCACCCCTCTCATCCCCCTCACCCACCTCCCCCTCCCTCCCCTCTCACCCCCTCCCCCTGTGTGTTTGGGGGGTGGTTAGTGTGTGTGTGACGCTGCAGACCCCCCCCCCCCCGCAACCGCGCGTTGAGGGGACGGGACCCAACGGGTCCCCCTTGGTCTAGTATTATATAAAAATGTCTATAACTAACAGCCTCATCTTGACCACTTCCTGTCTGCGCTGTACATTAATTTTGGTACTTGAGATTTTAGAAAAAACTACCATATATCGCTATGATTTTTGGCCATCTTACTCACAGTCCTCCACTGAGGCAGCCCCGAGGATTTTTCCAATCGATTATGAATGTATTAAAAAATCTTGAGATCAGCTGATTGGTCCTCTTGCCTGTTAATCACCACGATGAAGGTAACGCCCCTTCCGGGGGAGCAGGACTATACAACCCCGGATGCCTGGACGTTAGTCAGTCACTCTGGAAGATCGCGAGGGAGAGTCCACAACTGATTCTAAGTTGTGAATTAACTGAACTGTGAGTCTGCAATGTACTTGCAATAAATGATTTGTTAGCCCTTAATGATAATGCAATGAGTTGTTTGGCAATTTGGTGGGCTGCCCTCTGCCCGAAATGCTTTTGGGTCGGCTTTGGCGGCCGGCACTTCGCCTGAAATGCTGTGGGGTCGAGTTTGGCGGCACGCCCTCCGCCCATAATGCTGCGGGGTCGAGTTTGGCGGCCCACGCTCTGGCTGAAATGCCGTGGGGTCGAGTTTGGCGGCCTGCGCTCCGCCTGAAATGCCTTCGGATCGAGTTTGGCGGCCTGAACTCCGCCTGAAATGCCGTGAGATCGAGATTGGCGGAAAGCACTCCGCCATAAATGCCGTGAGATCGAGTTTGGCGGCCTGCTCTCTGCCCGAAATGCCGTGGGATCGAGTTTAACGGCCTGCACTCTGCCTGAAATGTCGTGGGAGCGAGTTTGGCGGCCAGCACTCCGCCCAAAATGCCGTAAGATCGAGTATGGCGGCCTGCACTCCGACCGAAATGCCGTGACATTACGTTTGGCGGCCTGCACTCCGCCCGAAATGCCATGCGATCGGGTTTGGCGGCCTGCACTCCGCCAGAAATGCTGTGTGATCGAGTTTGGCGGCCTGCACTCCGCACGATATGCCATGAGATCGAGTTTGGCGGCCTGCACTCCGCCCGAAATGCCGTAAAATTGAATTTGGTGGCCTGCACTCTGCCTGAAATGCCGTGAAATCGAGTTTGGCGGCCTGCACTCTGCATGAAATCGAATTTGGTGGCCTGCACTCGGCCTGAAATGTTATTATTTTTGGAGGAGGAGCCATCTTGGTGAACGGCTGCTAGCCAGCAGCCGTCCGTTTTAATCTGCTTTTTTTTTAAATAGTTTTTAATATCCCACCAGCCCTGAGTGACCTCAATGTCAAACGTGCATTGATTGGACAATTACTACTCGTAATTACCACATTTTAAAAAAATGTGCAGGTTTTGGTCTTGACGAGTTTGAGGTATGATTTATATAATATTTTTACAATGATTCAGCTGTTAAAAATTCAGGTAGTTTGTGAAACTCCAATAAAAAAACCCAACAACTAGAATATTGACAAATCAAATGTTGTCACCTAAATTTAATTTATCCAGAGTGTGTGAAACAAGGATGTCCACTTTCCCCGCTTCTATTTGCCTTTGTTATAGAACCACTCACAGAGAGTATTAGATCCCATTCAGAAATACATGGGTATAATACTAAACATACAGTTAATAAAATTTCATTATATGCAGACGATGTATTATTATACATCACAAACCCAGAAATTAGCATTCCGAATTTATTAAATCTCATAACTCAATTTGGTTCATTCTCGGATATAGAATTAATTGGAATAAAAGCGAAATTATGTCAATAATGGAACAAAACCCACTTATACTTCAACAGTATCCTTTTAAAATTACCTATGAAAAGTTTAAATACCTTGGAATCTATGTGACCAAGAAATATACTTCTTTATTCAAATCAAATTTTCCTCCTTTACTTACTAAATTACACAGAAATATCCAATATTGGAAAACGCTTCCCATCTCTTTAGTTGGTAGAATTAATGCTATAAAGATTATTTTTCTCCCACAATTATTATAGTTATTCCAATCAATTCCAATATATCTCCCAAAATATTTATTTAAAAAAATGATTCAGCTGTTACAAATTTTATCTGGGACTATAAGAACCACAGAATAAATTAAAAAAACATTTATGCAAGTCCAAAGTTAATGGAGGATTAGCTTTACCAAACTTTCTATTATATTACTGGGCAGTTAATATTAAAAAATATTACCTTCTGGCTGGATAACATTGATCAACAACCAGACTGGCTAAAGATGGAGAAGGAGGACTGCTTACCTTTTGAAATAGGCTCGATTCTTCTAGCTCCGATTAATTTGAATAAAAAAACATACGGAGGAAATCCGAATGCAAATAACCCTTCTTTTAAACCGTTTTAGATAGAGGATTTGTTCAATGGAAAACCCATGGAATTAAAACGGTGGGAGACCTTTACCAAAATGGCGTTTTTCTCTCATTTCAGGAACTACAACAGAAATAAGAGTTACACGCTAATAATTTTTTTAGATATCTGCAACTCAGATACTATGTAAAACTACATACGCAAGACTATAGATTTTGGGGTCCAGAAACCCTTGATGAATGTTTGAATAGACATCCCAATACAAATAAATTAATATCTTATATTTATAATATCCTCTCAGATACTGAGGTTCCGTCTTCAGAATCATATAGACGAGCATGGGAAGATGAGTTGGCTCAATCCATAATAAAAGACACAGGGGATGAAAGCTTACAATATATAAATCACTGTTCGTTAAATGCTAGACACTCCTTAATACAATTCAAAATGTTATATAGACTACATTATTCAAAGGCAAAATTAGATAAGATTTTCCCAAATATTTCCCCTCTCTGTGATAGATGTCAATTTCAAGAAGCCAACCTTTGTAACGTATAAAAATTAAAAATGTTTGGGTGGACATTTTTTTAATTATTTCAATATCCAACTCGACCCAGAGCTCAAATTAATAATATTAGGATTATCAGAACATACCACAAACTTTATGATAAGAGACAATTTCTTGATTACAGTCTAATAACTGCAAAAAAATTAATACTAAAATTTTGGGGGAAAAACAGCAGTCCCCACAATTAAAATGTGGATTACGGAAATGACTGAGACATTGCATTTGAAAAAAAATGAGATTTGTCCTAATTGACAAACCAGAATTTTTTGTTAGAATATGGTCTCCATTTATTGAATTTTTGAAAAAGTTAATTGGTTTAACACAAAATCAAGGTTGAAACCTGAGTTTGGGACTGGATGAATAGTTATACTCAACATTTCCCGGATCTATCGCCATAATCTTGTTATTGGTAGTTTCCTTCTGCGTCTTTTTTTAACTTTTTCTCTCTCTATTACATTCAACTTTTCCTCCCTTTATCTTTATTCTTTAAAAAAAAAACTGAAGCTATGTAAGAAATCTGTAATTAAATTGTCGCTTACTATTATTTGTATACATGCTTCTAATAAAAATATTTATAAAAATGTTTTTAAAAATTCAGGTAGTTCCATGAGTTGGGTCTCAAACCTGAACGAAAAAGCTCCGCGGCCCACAGCCTACTGGGAAAAATTTAGATTTCAACAGAGGAGGACAAAGAGGTTAATTAAGAGGGGGAAAATAGTGCATGAAAGAAAGCTTGTGGGGGATAAACAAATCGACTGTAAACACTTCTATAGTTTGTGAACAGGAAAAGATTAGTGAAGACAAATGTAGGTCCCTTACAGTCAGAAACGGGTGAATTTATAATGGAAAACAAGGAGATGGCAGACTAGTTAAACAAGTACTTTGGTTATGTCTTCACTGAGGAAGACACAAACAATCTCCCAGAAATACTAGGGGACCGAGGATCTAGCGGGAGGGATGAACTGAAAGAAATTCACATTAGTCAGGAAATGGTATTAGGTCTTAAGGCAGATAAATCCCCAGGGCCTGGTGGACTGCATCCCAGAGTACTCAATGAGATAGCCCTAGAAATTGTGGATGCATTGGTGATCATTTTCCAATGTTCTATAGACTCTGGATCAGTTCCTATGGACTGGAGGGTAGCTAATGTAACCCCATGTTTAAGATAGGAGGAAGAGAGAGAAAACAGGGAATTATAGACCAGTTAGCCCAACATCTGTAGTGGGGGAAATGCTTATCAATTATTAAAGATGTAATAGCAGCACATTTGGAAAGCAGTGACATAGTCAGCATGGATTTATGAAGGGGAAATCATGCTTGACTAATCTTGACTAATTTTTTGAGGATGTGACAAGTAGAATAGATAAGGGAGAGCCAGTGGATGTGGTGTATCTATACTTTGACAAGGTCCCACACAAGAGATTAGTGTGCAAAATTAGAGCACATGGTATTGGGGGTAGGTTACTGACATGGATAGAGAACTGTTTAAGAAGGAACTGCAGATGCTGGAAAATCGAAGGTACACAAAAATGCTGGATAAACTCAGCGGGTGCAGTAGCATCTATGGAGCGAAGGAAATAGGCAACGTTTCGGGCCGAAACCCTTCTTCAGACTGATGGGGGGTGGGGCGGGGAGAAGAAAGGAAAAAGGAGCAGGAGGAGCTCGAGGGCTGAGGGAGAGATAGGAAGGGGAGGAGACAGCAAGGGCTAACAAAATTGGGAGAATTCAATGTTCATGCCCCCAGGATGCAGGCTCCCCAAGCGGAATATGAGGTGCTGTTCCTCCAATTTCCGGTGGTACTCGCTCTGGCCATGGAGGAGACCCAGGACAGAGAGATCGGATACAGAATGGGAGGAGGAGTTGAAGTGCTGAGCCACCGGGAGGTCAGGTTGGTTAATGCGGACCGAGCAGAGGTGTTTGGCGAAACGATCGCCAAGCCTCCGCATGGTTTCACCGATGTAGATCAGCTGACATCTAGAGCAGCGGATGCAATAGATGAGGTTGGAGGAGATGCAGGTGAACCTCTGTCAGCTGCACCTGCTGAGTTTCTCCAGCATTTTTGTGTACCTTGGATAGAGAACTGGTTGGCAGACAGGAAGCAAAAAGTAGGAATTAACGGGCGCTTTTCAGAATGGCAGGCAGTGACTAGAGGGATGCCGCAAGGCTCAGTGCTGGGCCTAGGATTCAGTGATGGGAAGGGAAGAAGGAAGAGCTGGGAA
This sequence comes from Amblyraja radiata, assembly GCF_010909765.2. Taxonomy (NCBI): domain Eukaryota; kingdom Metazoa; phylum Chordata; class Chondrichthyes; order Rajiformes; family Rajidae; genus Amblyraja; species Amblyraja radiata. The sequence goes on from NC_045963.1 coordinate 54,032,026, forward strand.
TGAGAAAGACCAACAATTGTTTTAGCTGAATAAATCAGAAGCAGGAGAAATATTTGAGTGGAAAGCTTTAAACGTGCAGGGGGAAGGGTCAGGATGAGTCTGGTAACTGTTGGAAGAAAATATCGCAATCAGGCCTCACTGTCCAACACATTAGGCCTGCAAGGATGACTGACACCAGGAACATTTTCTGAACAATATGATACATGTTATTCTCTATAGTAATTCCGCATGTATCTGCTTTCAGGCCCTTACTATATTCCTTATAAACTCATGACTATGTTACATCTTTGCACTAAATGCTGCACCCTTTATCTGTGCACTGTGGATGGCTTGATTGTATTCATGTATAGCCTTTTCTTTGATTGGACAGCACGCAAACAAAAGCTTTTCACTGAACCTCAGTACACATGACAACAATAAACTAAACTAAATTCTGCCGTAACATAATTCGCAAGTTTACAGATGACGTCACCCTAGAGGGCAGGATCTGAAGCAACGGTGAAACAGATGGTAGGAAAGAGTCAGAGAGATTGGTAATGTGGTGTTGAGCCAACAACCTTCAATGTCAACATGACAAAGGAGCCAGACGTTGACTTTAGGAAATGGGGTGGTGAACATGCCCCATTCAGCATCAATGATGCAGATGTGGAAATAGTTGAGAGCTTCTATTTCCTGTGCATAAATATCACCAACAATTTGCCTTGGTCCAACCACATTGTGAATCACCATCAAAACTTGGTTTGGCAACCAATCTGTACAAGACAGCAAGAATTTGTGGATGCAGCCCAGTACATCAAACAAACTAGTCTTCCCTCAAAATTCATACGACAAAATAGCAGATTAGGCCATTCTGCCCATCGAGACTGGTCCCCCATTCAATCATGGCTGATCTATCTTTCCCTCGTAACCCCAATTTCCTGCCTTCTCCCAATGGACTTTGACACCCTTACTAATCAAGAACCTATCAATCTCAAGGATGTAGTCCTGATCTCCCAACCTAACTCACAATGGCCTGATCACCCAACCTAACTCACTTATTCTTTCTACTGGTGTAGCCGTAACACCATATGTGTAGGAAAGAACTGCAGATGCCGGTTTAAATTGAAGGTACAAAATGCAGGAGTAACTCAGTGGGACAGGCAGCATCTCTGGAGAGAAGGAATGGATGATGTTTCGGGTCGAGACCCTTCTTCAGACAGATGTCAGGGGAGTGGGTGGTACATAGATAAGGAAATGTGTAGAAAAGGAAGTGTAAGGTGTGAAAACAGGACCAAGGGGATGAAGGTCAAAGAGAATGTAGAATAGATCATTTTTAATAAAACCATATTCTGCCCTCTGGTTATTTTTCTCTGTGCACTTATAAATGGTTTGATTGTACTCGTGTATGCATGATTTGACTGGATAGCAAGTAAACAAAGTTTTTCACTGTATCTCTAAACACTAAATAATAATACACCAATATTAATACCAATGCCACTACAACCCAGAAATAATCATTGGTGTGTTTCACTTCAGAGAGAAAAAATACATTTCAACTACATAACACAAAAGAATAGCATCACTCAATAAATTTCTGGACAAAGATGTTTACAAAAGATGATACTTCTTTTCAATGTTCTAAACTCCTTTCACCAGTATGTTACATTTAATCTTACGTTAGAGAGCTGACTGTACAGGGTTTTGGAACGATCCATTGAATGAGTGAGTTTCCTTCATAATCTAGACGGAGCTGTAAATTTTATATAATTGGCATTAAATACTGAACTGAGTCCAATGCATGCCTAAATTCTACAATAACGTCTCTTTATACAGCAGTTTAAATGAAGAGAACATAAATGCAATTTTCTCCCTTGTTTCTCTACCCCTACTGTTTCATCTGGTTTCATTCCCCCCCCACTCCCCTCAAGATTTCACACTTTAACAAAATGTCTGGATCATTTCCCACTGAGAAGAACAATGTAAAATGTTACTTCAGAATCGTTTCATCTTTGTTTCTTCACGAGTTATTTTATACATACTCTTTTTCGTTATTCACTTGGCTTTCATTTTGTAAAACATAGTTGACTCATTTGATGTACTACTGTGCATTTTACCTGCTTAATCACAATTTTGATCTCATGCTTTCCATGTACATTTAGGATTTTAACAATATTGAACTTTTGGTATCTGCCATGTTTCCCTTTTTTGTCTTAAGCTATTTTGCACGTTTCTTGATATTCAGGAAGGATCCTGTTTTTTAGCTGATACCTTTTATTTGGTGGAAACGTACTTACCCTAAAACCTTTACTTTCTCCCTTTTAAATACTTGAAAATGATGAAATGAAAGCAAACGTGAAGACCAGAGAAGTGTTTTTTTTAAGTTTTACAAAAAAAAGAAAAAAGTTGAAGATAAAAGTAAATGTAAAAAAGGGAAGCAGAGGGGCACGGTCCAGAACAGCTGCATACAGTGCATTCATAAAGTATTCAGACACCTTCACTTTTTCCACATTTTGTTATGTTACAGCCTTATTTTAAAATGGATTAAATTCTTTTTTTGTTATCATCAATCTAGACACAATACCCCAGAATAGAAGCAAAAACAGGTGTTTAGAAATTTTTGCAAAGTAATTAAAAACTTTTTTTTGAAATATCACATTTACATAAGCACTCAGACCCTTTACTCAGTACTTTTTTGAGGCACCATTGGCAGCAATTACAGCCACAAGTCTTCTTGGGTATGATGCTACAAGCTTGGCACACCTGCATTTGGGTAATTTCTCCCATTCTTCTCTGCAGATCATCTCAAGCTCTGACAGGTTGGATGGGGAGTGTCGATGCATAGCTATTTTCAGGTCCCTCCAAAGATGTTCAATCATGTTCAAGTCCAGGCTCTGGCTGGGCCACTCAAGGACATTCACAGACTTGTCACAAAGCCACTCCTGCATTGTCTTGGCTGTGTGCCTAGGGTCATTGTCCTGTTGGAAGGTGAACCTCTGTCCTAATCTGAGGTCCAGAACGTTTTGGAGCAGGTTTTCATCAATGATCTCTGTACTTTGCTCTGTTCATCTTTCCCTTGATCCTGATTAGTCTCCCAGTTCCTTTCGCTGAAAAAAAACTTCCCTACAGCATGATGCTGCCACCACCATGCTTCACCGTAGGTATGATATTGGCCAGGTGATGAGCGGTGCCTGGTTTCCTCCCGACGTGACGCTTGCATTCAGGCCAAAGAGTTTAATCTTGGTTTCATCAAACCAGAGAATCTTGTTTATCATGCTCTGAAAGTCCTTTAGATGCCTTTTGGCAAACTACAAATGGGATGTCATATGCCTTTTGGCAACTCTACTATAAAGGCTTGATTGGTGGAGTGCTGCAGATATAGTTGTCCTTTCTAGAAGATTCTCCCATCTTCACAGAGGAACTCTGGAGCTCTGCAGAGTGACCATCGAGTTCTTGGTCACCTCCCTGACCATGGCCCTTCACCCACGATTGCTCAGTTTGGCCGGGTGACCAGCTCTATGACGGTGGTTCCAAAGTTCTTCCATTTAAGAATGACAGAGGCCACTGTGGTTTTCGGGACCTGCAATGCTGCAGAAATTGTTTTATACCCTTCCCCAGATCTCTGTCTCGACACAATCCCCGTCTCGGAGGTCTACGGACAATTCATTTGTCTTCATGGTTTGGTTTTTGCTCTGTCATGCACTGTCAACTGTGGGATCTTATATAGACAGGTATGTGCCTTTCCAAATCATTATTTTGCAAAACATTCTAAGCACCTGTTTTTGCCTCTTCATTCTGGGGTATTGTGTGTAGATTGATGATAAAAAAAATGAATTTAATCCATTTTAAAATAAGGATGTAACGTAACAAAAGTGAAGGGGTCTGAATACTTTCTGAATGCACTGTACATATGGAGATTGTGAATATTTCATTGGTCCAGTTATGTAGAATTGATCGGGAAACATTCAGCAAATCATGAAAAGTAATACACACATGTCTGGTCACCACTAAAGTATGTGATTGAGCTAGAAAGGGTGCAGAATAGATTCATAAGGATGTTGTCTGGATTGAAGATTTTGAGTTAACAGGAGGGATTGGATAGATTAGGTTTGTTTTCCCCGCAATGAAGGAGGTTGAGAAGTGACATAATAGATACATCAAATTGTAAGAGACATAGTTAACGCAAATGGCCAACAAGGGAGCACAGGTATGAGAGAGGGAGGTATTTAAAGGGGATCTGTGGGATAAATCTTTCCAACAAAGAATCCAGGTACCAACTACAGAGGAGATGGTAGAGACAGGACCTGTAATAACATTTAAAAGGTTTGTTTAAGGTGCTTGAATGAGCTGGGATATGGAATTAATGCAGGCATGTAGGATTAGCATAGACAGGAATAATGCTTAGCATAGATGTCATGCGTCAGAGCTTGTTTCTTCGCTGTAAATTTTTACGGGTAAGTGTGGAGAGAGTGTCCAGCTTTAAGTTTCTGGGCACTCACATTTCAGAGGACCTCACATGGTCCACCAACACCGCTGTGCTGGTCAAGAAGGCACAGCAACGACTGTTCTTCCTGAGCACATTAAAAAAGACTGGTCTGCCCCAACAGCTGCTGACAACCTTCTACCGCTGCACCACAGAGAGCATATTAACGTATGGCATCTCTGTGTGGTATCTCAGCTGCACGGATGCGGAGAGGAGAGCTCTTCAGCGCGTCGTCCACAGAGCGCAGAGGATTATTGGGACACAGCTACCAGCCTTGGAGGGCATCTACCACACACGGTGCCTCAGGAAGGCCGTCAGCATCCATAAAGACTCCTCACACCCTTGTAACGGACTGTTCGAACTACTTCTCTCCGGCAGACGTTACAAGGCCTTCTACGCCCGAACCTCCAGACTCAGAAACAGCTTTATTCCCAGAGCTATAGCGGCTCTGAACCGGCCCTGCTGAGTGCCCCCCATCCCCCCTGGACTGTCTCCCTCAGATGGTCACGTCGCACAGTTTATTCATTTTTTTTTTTTTTGACATCGGTTGGAAGTTGCATACTAAATCTCGTTGCACTGATGTGCAATGACAATAAAATTTTGATTCTTATAAACTCTGGCAGATAACAAACCTCATCCATGGGAAAGGTATTCTGCCATAACGCAATAAATGTGCTCCTAAGAAACTTTGTGTTCCAGAAAAAACAATTGTGTCAATAGGAAAAAGGGGATTTGAGACTAAGCTGTTTCTGATGCACAATAACAAAGTTTCATTCTTTGCAGCATTTTCAAACATTAATGGTCTTTTTAATAGCGTTAAGTTTATTTTTATTGCAAACTAAAGATACTATAGGCTACATGTTAGGTAGACAAACATGCTGGAGAAACTCAGCGGGTGAGGCAGCATTTATGGAGCGAAGGAATAGGTGACGTTCCGGGTTGAGACCCTTCTTCAGACTGATGTGGAGGTGGGGGAGGGGGCGGGAAGAAGAAAGGAAGATGCGGAGACAGTAGGCTGTGGGAGAGCTGGGAAGGGGAGGGGAGGAGGGAGAAATCAAGGACTACCTGAAATTGGAGAAGTCAATGTTCCGGTGGCCCAGCACTTCAACTCCCCCTCCCATTCCAAATCCGACCTTTCTGTCCTGGACCTCCTCAATGGCCAGAGTGAGTCCCACTGCAAATTGGAGGAGAAGCACCTCATCCGGTGGCCCAGCAATTCAACTGCCCTTCCCATTCCGAATCCAACCTTTCTGTCCTGGGCCTCCTCCATGGTCAGAGTGAGTCCCACCACTAATTGGAGGAGCAGCACCTCATATTTTGCTTGGGTAGTTTACACCCCAGCGGTATGAACATTGACCTCCAATTTCAGGTAGTCCTTGCTTTCTCCTTCCTTCCCTTCCCCAGCTCACCCACAGCCTACTGTCTCCACCTCTTCCTTTCTTCTTCCCGCCCCCCCACATCAGTCTGAAGAAGAGTCTCGACCCGAAACATCACGTATTCCTTTGCTCCATAGATGCTGCCTCACCCGTGGAGTTTCTCCAGCATTTCTGTCTACCTTCGATTTTTCCAGTATCTGCAGTTCTTTCTTAAACAAAGGCTACATGTTACATTGTTTAATAGAGTATCATTGCACAAGTGTCAATAGAAGCAATTGTTTGTCAATAGCACTGACCAACTCTAATGAAGCTGACAGAATGTGTTCTTAAGATGCAATGGTTGCTGCTTTTTCCCCCTGGACATTTTTTGTCAAGTTCCAATGTAACTTTTAGAGAACTTTCAAGGAAACACGCCCTTTTACCAACTTGCCCTCCCCGACCAACATGACTCATCTACAATAGTCCCACCTGCCTGTATTTGGCGGATAAACCTATCCTATCCATGGACTTGTCCAAATGTTTTTTAAACGTTGTGCTAGTACCTGCCACAACTACCTCCTCTAGCAGCTTGTTTCATATACATACCACACTTTGTGTGAAAAAGATGCCCATTGGCTTCCTATTAAATCTTTCCCCCCTCACTTTAAACCTCTGGTTCTTGATTCCCCTAATCTGGGTAAAAGACTTTGGATTTACCTCATCTATTCCACTCATGATCTTATACATCTCTATAAAGATTACCCCTCATCCTCTTGCACTACAAGGAATAAAGACCTAGCCTGCTCAGCTTTCTATGATAGATTTTCTATGATAGGGTGACCAAAACTGAACACAATATTCCATCATGAATGTACTGTATAACTGGAACATGACATCCCACAATACTAGTCACAGGCCTCCAGTCCAAAAACAACCTTCCACCATCACCCTCTGTTTCCTGTCATGAAGCAAATTTTCTAACCAGTTGGCCATCTCTCCTTGGACCCCACGCAATTTAACCTTCCAGAGCAGCCTACCATGCAGAATTTTGTCAAATCCCTTGCTGAAATCCATATATACCTCGACATCTGTGCCCCTTTTGGTCACATCTTCAAAAAACTCAATAAGATTCGCGAGCCATGATCTCCAACATACAAAGCCTTGCTGACTAACCCCAACCAGCCCTTGTCCATCTTATCCCTCAGAATACCCTCTATTAACTGTCATGGTAACTGACGTTGTATTTAAATGTATCACGTGTTACTATGAGTCAGAAAGGTCAGAGGACTCCTGTGGTCAGGATGTAATGAATGGAAGAATAAAACAGCACATTTGTATTCAGTGTTGTTGAAGTGTATTTATTATAATCGGATCAAGGCGAGGATCTGACTTTGCGATGAGGACGAACTAGGAATCGTTTAGTTCAACTTTTGAAGCAGATATGGCATTTAATGTAATCAAAGCAGCTAGGAAGAAAAGTTTCAATTCATTCGACCCGAGTGGGGAAGCGAGTGTGGCGAGTGCACGGTGGGAGACCTGGTCAGAGGAATTTGATGCATACGCAGACAGCCTGAGATGCTGTTGCAGGTCACACGGTGGAGAGCATTGCTGGAGATCAATTCGGGAGACTTTCTGGACACTTCCAGAGAGTGGAGGCAAAGCGGATTACGCTGTGTTGAAGAAATATTATGTGGTGAGAACAAATGCTACATTTCAACTGCATGTATTAAACTAAACAAAATCTCCGTACAAAAGTATGGTGGCCTGAGATGGAAAAAGATGTGAAACGACATGCAAGGACATGCAAAGTCAGATGGTAGGCAGACCCAATGCACCTGAGCAATACAAAGCACGTTGTTACTGGCAGGACCATGGGAAGATGTTGCTGTAGATTACCTAGGCCCACTCCTATCAGGAGAGTCTAGTTGTGATTGTGATACAAGTTGTGATTGACTACTACAGCAGATATTAAGAGTATGTGATAATGCAGTCTACAACATCGGGAAAGACTATCAGTTTTGATGGAAATCTTCGCAAGACACGGTCTACCAGTGACATTATATTCAGACAATGGGCCTCAGTTCATTTATCAGATGTTTGCCGACTACATATCACAAAGTCACACCAAAGTGGTCGCAAGCTAATGGAAAAGGAATGCTGAGGCCCTGTACAAGAAGGGACAGAGCCGGCTGTATTTTTACATGCTGCAGATGTTCTCCCAATCAGTGGCAGCCAGTGCCATGTTCTTCGCTGTTGTGTTCTGGGGCAGCAGGGCAAGACCACGGACGCCAACAGGATTAACAAACTCATGAGGAATGCTGGCTCCGACCTGGGGGCGGAATTGGATTCATGGGAGGTGGTCTTGGAGGGGAGGATGCTCTGTAACTGACTGTAAAAGTTTCAATAGGTATGTAAAAAGGAAATGATTAGTGAAGACGAATGTTGGTTCCTTACAGTCAGAGACAGGTGAATTTATAATGGGAAACAAGGAAATGGCAGTTAAACGAGTACTTTGGTTCTGTCTTCACTAAGGAAGACACAAACAATCTTCCGGATATATTAGGCGCAGCGTTTCTCAACCAGGGTTCTCCGGAACACTAGGGTTCTGCGAGAGGTCGCTAGGGGTTTCTAGAGAAATAGTGATGAATAGGCTAATCATGTGTAAATACATTTTTGAGTCACTTTTGTGTTAAGGAAATCTCATTATGTTAACAGGGCTTTGGTAATGATAAATGGTAGCAAGGCGCTCATCCATTCCACATACAATACACAAAACAAATTGCATAAAATCCGCCTTGGAATTTTACATTAAAAAAAAGAAAACAATTTTACATTTTTAAAAAGCCCTCGGGCTTAATGAGTACTGCAGAGCGATTGGAGTCATTTATGACTTGTTTCCTCTGAGACAAAAACGATTTGTTAACATCATATGTTAACACTGCTATACCATGTGTCACCAATACATCGATATGCATTCCTCAGTAAATATAATTGTGTTTTAACTTTCAAGTATTACTGACACGATCATTAAGGGCTCCAGCGGTCGAGCACAGGCTTCCTGGCATGCAGGTACAGACCCTCATTCACCCACATCATTAAATTTTTACTCTTTACTCAGGTAAAAACCCCGTGACTAGCGCCTCCCGCACCGAGACGCCGCCCTCCCGAGCCGAGGGTTCGTTGTGCCCGTGGCTTACCACCAGGTGCCGCCACATGATCCAGGGGCACCGAACCAGACAGGATGCCGAACGAGGTGGCCAGAATGCGTAGGTACGACCCCACGCCCTGGGGGCTTGCTCGGTTCAGAAGAATCTCCGGGAGCCCGGGACGGCGGACTCCCGCGACGGGGTGGTTGAGCCACATGGACTAGCTCGCTCAGGTTCAAGTGGGCCGACTTCAAATGAGCCACGGACACAGTTTTGTGCCGGCCTCCCATGTCCAAATCAAATGTAGTAGGCCCATGCTGCAACACGCGAAAGGTACCTTCATATGGGCACTGCAAGGGCGACCTGTGGGAATCATAGTGAAGAAAGATGAACGAGCCGCCCATCAGCAGCAGTGGCACATGGGAAGGGGCCACCCCATGATGCGACATTGGGACGGGAGACAGGGCGCCGACCCTCTCCCGCATGTGGACCAGCACCGATGACGGCGGTTCCTGGGACCCATCAGCAGCAGGGACAAACTCCCCAGCGACGGTGAGCGGAGCACCATACACCAACTCCGCGGAGGAGGATGACAGATCCTCCTTGGGGGCCGTCCGAATCCCCAACAGGACCCATGGCAACTCGTCCATCCACCCAGGGCCCGTGAGACGAGCCTTCAGGGCGGCCTTCAGACAGCGGTTGAACCGCTCCACCAGCCCATTCGACTGGGGATGGTACGCTGTCGAGTGGTGTAGCTGCGTCCCCAACAGGCAGGCCATGGCGGACCACGGTTCAGACGTGAACCGGGCGCCCCGGTCAGACGTGATGTGTAGTGGAACCCCAAAGTTGCCACGAGCGCACGACTGGGTCGAAGTGTCTGTTAGCGGGATGGTCTCCGGCCACCGCATACAACAGTCCACCACCGTAAGCAGGTGTGAAACACCCCGGGACGGAGGCAGTGGCCCCACAATGTCCACGTCTACATGATCAAACCGCCGGCGTGGCACTGCGAAGTCTTGCACAGGAGCCCAGACGTGTCGATGCACCTTTGATGTCTGGCACGGGATGCACACCCGGGCCCAGCGACTGAACTGCTTCCGAAGCCCGTGCCACATAAACCTTGCGGTCACCATGGCGACCGTGGCCCGGAAAGATGGATGGGCCAGCCCATAGATCACCTCAAACATGCGACGGCACCAGGCCGCCAGAACGATTGGCCTCGGATGGCCCGTGGATACGTCGCAGAGGATGGAACCCGAGGGACCCAACGGCACGTCCTCAAGCACCAAGCCAGAGATCACGGTGCGGTATGCCATCATCTCATCGTCCGCCAGTAATCTATTCCAGAGGCCGGGTTAAGCATGGCTGCAATTGCCGGACGATACAAAGCATCCGCCACTAGGTTGCATTTCCCGGCGATGTGTCGGACGTCCGTTGTATACGCTGGCGCTGCTGGCGGGCGGACCAAGGATCCGAAACCTTGGCAAAAGCAAACATGAGGGGCTTGTGGTCCGTGAAGGCTACGAAGGAATGGTCCTCCAGGAAGTACCGGAAGTGCCACACTGCAAGGTGTAAGGCGATCAGCTCTGGGTCAAAAGTGTTGTAGAGCTGTTCTGCAGGGCTCAGTTGACAGCTAAAGGCAAGAGGCCGGCAACAGCCATTAACCGACTGTTCCAAAATGCCGCTGACCACAGAGTCCGAGGCATCCACGGTAAGGGCTGTGGTGCGTCGGCCGACGGATAGTCGCACGAGCATAGTTGCCCAAGCCAAGGCCTCCATCGCCCCTTCAAATGCCGCCATGGCAACAGCATCCCACTGTATCTCCCGTTGCTTGCCTGCCAGTTTGGCAGCCGCCGGAACGAACCGGTGGTAAAAAGTGACCATTTTAACGAATTCCCGGAGGCCACGTACTGTTGCAGGCGGCGGGATCTGACGGATTGCCTCAACCCTGTCCAACATAGGCACTGCTCCGTGCCGTGTCACCCGATGCCCCCGGAGGTTGATGGCCCGGAAGCCGAACTGGCACTTCCCAGGGTTAGTCAGGAGGCCATGGGCATTGAAGCGCTGGAAAAGTAGATGCCGGTGGGCGCAGTGTTCCTCTCGCGAGCGACTCGCCACGAGGATGTCATCCAGGTAGAATAACAGGAAGTCAAGCCAGCGCCCAACGGTGTCCATCAGGCGCTGAAAGGCCAGCGCGGCGTTCTTAAGGCCAAAGGGCATCCGCGGGAACTCAAACAACTCGAATGGGGTGATAATTGTCTTTTTGGGGACATCGTCCGGTCGCATGGGGATCTGGTGATATCCCCAGACTAGGTCGATCTTTGAGAAGAACTAGCCCTGGCCAGGTGGGCTGAGAAGTCCTGTATTAGGGGAACGGGGTTACGATCAGCGGTCGTGACCTCATTAAGGCGGCAGTAGTCCCCACTCGGCCTCCAGCCACCGGACACCTTCAGCACCATGTGCAGCGGGAAGGCCCATGGGCTGTTGGAGCATCGAACGATGCCCATGGCCTCCATGCTCCAAATCTCTGCCATGGCTATGAGGAGCTTGTCGGGAGCAAGCCTGCGGGCATGGGTGTGGAGCAGTGGACCCGATGTCAGAATACGGTGCATGACACCATGCCTCAGGCTGGCCAAGCCGAACTTGGGGGTGACAATGTCCGGAAACTCAGCCAGTATCTGGGCGTATATTGTCCACCGTCGCTACAATAACATCACATCCTTTTCCCCGGATCTCCTGGGTCCTGCTCAGCCATCTTCCTTTCCTGTGCCACTTGTCTGGTCTGTGGCTCTTATGGGCGTGGGCCTCATGTGGGCGCGGTCCTGGGTCGCTGCGCCTTTCAGGGCGCTGAATCGATCCGGTCCAGGGATTCCAGCGCACCCACTTCCTGCTGGTCGGACAGCCACAGCTTGTTGGTGCGTGCCGCTAGCTTCAGCGAAACCTCAAAGTAGGTATGTTACAATATTTACCTTCAGCGGCCCTGCAGTTCTGGCGCCTTTGAGGGGTGGTGGGGGGGGGGGGGGTGGGATTTAAAGGCCGTTTTCTCCTGACTGTCTGAGATATATTTTCTCGGGCTGCTAGCTGATGCTGAAAAATTGTTCCGACTTGCGTTCTCAGAAGTTTTTTTTTTTAATCGCAGGACAATTTAAACGCTGGAGTAAAATAAAAAGGCGACTTCTAATGCCTTGAAAGCCGACAACGGGGACAAAACATAAGGTAAGTCGTCTATTTTACATATAAACTTGCTTCTTAGGATGACTTTAATCAAATTTTGGCAAACCGGCAGTGTTTTCCCTGCCGAAATAGGGTTCAAATTCACTGCAAACCACAACGTTCCAATCGATCGCGTTCCACAAAAACCCACTCGAAAAGATGATTAACATGGCCATTAATTTACGGGAATTAAACATTAAATTCCTTCCATTTAGCCTATAAATTCATGACAATGAGATTTAAAAATCATGTTATATTGTGAATTCTTGTGTGAATGTTACTTGGACATTTAAGCTATTTAAAAATATTAATCTTTTCTTAAGAAATGGATAGATGTTTAGATCTAGTAATTGAATTTTGTAATTAGCTACAATTAGGTAACTAACTAATTATATGTTTTAATTTCAGGTCATCCAAGTAAGATTGTTTCATATTTGTTTCATAATGCTTCAATCTATAATAACTGAAAATTTCTTTCAGTTCTCTTAATTTCTAAGAAAGTTATGGGCTTTTGACTGTCCTCGATCACAGCTTTTGTGTTAAGTCAATGGAAAAGCAATAGGGATACAATACAATTTCCGAGTATGAAAATGGCCATAACTTTCTTAATACTGAAGATATGAAAGTGAATTAGGTGTCAAATTAAACTTCTTTTTATGCTTTATCTGATGGGATAAATTGCAGACTTGATTTTTAAAATCTCAATATTTTGTAACATTGTTACTCAAAGCTCTCCCCCGAGAGCTGCCGGTGGATGTCGCACGGCAACTGCTGCAGGTAAGTGAATTCAAACAGCGGGCAGAGGAGGTGGTCGCCCATGAGCGTGAGCATCTTGCTCATGAAATCCGAGGGCTTCCGGTCGCCGAGCCCGCCCATGTTGAGGACCCGATACACTCGCTCCATGCGGTTCGGTCCATAGATCCGGAGCAGCAGCTCCTTGAGGCCTGTGTATTTCCCTACCGCCGGATTATCGAGGCAAGGTACGACCCGACCAGCCGTCTCCTGATCAAGAGCGCTTACCACATAGTGATAACGGGTCCCGTCAAACATTACGCCGCGGATGTAGAATTGGGATTCGACCTGTCGGAACCAAATCCCCGGCTGCGAGGTCCACAATGTAGGCAGCTTCTGGGAGACCGCATTGAGTTTGGACTTGTAGGCCTCGTAGGCGGCAGCGGCGGAATGCACTTTCTTTCAAAATTTTCCCTCCAGGATTACACTCCTGGGCGTCGGGGTCACCAGTGTAGCGGGGACTCGCAGGAGTACAGCAAAAAAACAAGCGGACACAAGTTGTGTGCACGAGACGTGTTTTATTCAGTTCAATACAGCTCCCTAATCCTCGTTGGTCACAGGCGTTGCCCGGCCTTAAATACTCACTCATTGACTGGTGCCTTCCACACTGAGACGCCGCCCTCCAGAGCTGAGGGTTCGTTGTGCCCGTGGCTTACCACCAGGTGCCGCCACAACCCATCATTTAGGGATGTTATATGAATTTTTAAAAATTAAGTATGTTTACGTTTATTTTTGTTAGTTTATCAAAAGTTTATTTATGTATGTTTTTGTTAGTTTGTGAACATTTTTTGTGTGTTGTTTTTTTGGGGGTTTTTCAAAAACACATTCAAAGGTTACAATACATCAAGCAATCATTATAGTACAATGGTACAGTCATATTAACAATGCTCTCGACCCCACGAGGCGACCAGCGTTCACTGAAGGCCTCCAGAGTCCCCGTGGACACCGCGTGTTCCCTCTACAGTGACATGCGAGCACAGCCATAGGCCCGGAAGAGGGGAAGGCAGCCGACTCTGGCATGACCATCGACCACCCACTGCCTGGACCCACGGATGGCCATCTTGGCCAGGCCCAGGAGCAAACCGGCAGGGAGGTCTCACCCCCTGATCGACTCTCCCCACTCCCTGCCTTGTGTCCAAACACCAGGATCATAGGACTAAAATGCAACCAAAACTTGAAGAACAGCCCCTTCAGATATTGGTACAGGGGCAGCAACCTCACACACTCCATATACGTCTGGAACATGGTCTCTTCCTCGCCGCAGAAAATACAGGCGGCCAGCGAGCCCGTGAACCGACACAAACATTTATTACACTCCACCGCTCTGTGCAACACTCTCCACCCCAGGTCCCCAATGTAAAGGGGACAACTCCCTTGGAGAGACCTCCATTGGGTACCGCCCCCGCCTTCAGGTGGTAACACGGACCACCAAGGCATGTCCGGACAGAAGACGAAGGCAAGGAGGTGCAGAATGTGCAGGAGCATTCAGTACAGTATGCATCTCGGAAAGGCGGCTCAAGTTGTGAGGAGCCGTCGCCCGAGAAATATCCCGGAGCCTGGGCCCGATGAGCAAATCCGATGAAGCGGGGGGGTAAGCTCAGTCAGAACCACTCCAATCACACACCTCTCCTCGACAGCCGCCATGACAGGGTGAGGACCGGCCACAATGCCGGTCCTCCTGTGGAGCAACATGCTGGCTGAAAACAACCAAATTCCTCACTCTTAGCACATCACGATGGAAACTAGGCAAACCCCGTAAGGCGGGTCGACTGATGCCCGCCACTGGGAACCACAAAACCCCCCTAAGGCAACGACCCCGGCGGAAAAAATACGTGGCCAGGGCATGCCATCTGTGGCAAATCCCCGGCTGCGAGGTCCACAATGTAGGCAGCTTCTGCGAGACCGCGTTGAGTTTGGACGTAGGCCTCGTAGGCGGCAGCGGCGGAATGCATAGTGCCGCTGGCATGTGGCGGTACGATGACCTCCATAAAGGAAGGGTCCTCCGCCTCCACCTACCAGCTAACTCTTTTCCGCCCCAACGTTCAACCTCCCCTGCCCCCTTCTGAACCGCCTCAGCTCCTTGCTGAGTCACACCAGGTACGTCTTGGACCTCACCGGGGCCAACAGGCACTCCTTGCATGGGCTCAGGTCTGGGCAAGGGCCCATCCACTTGCGATTGACTCACGTGGAGGTGCTTATTCTTCTTCTTGGACTTCTTCTTCCTCTGCACCACCCATTCACCCCCCTCCCCCTCCCCCCTTCCCCTGCACCTCGTCGTCAACCACCGCCACAGGTTCAGGACATAGGGGGCAGGGGACAGCACAGCCCTGGGCCGCCGAGGTGGAGCTGGCAGCCCCAGATGTGTCAGGAGTGCCGCCCCGAGTCACCAATGCGGAACTGGCAGCCCAAGCCGGGTCAGCTGTGCCGACCCGGGTCATCGAGGCAGAACAGGCCTCCCCGGATGGGCCAGCAGTGCATTCCTGGGCCGCTGCATTAGGATTTCTAACATCGGCCCGGCAATTGGGACAATCCCTGCGGAAATGTCCAAACTCTCTGCACGCATGACACCGTGCCTCTCCCCAACTCCAACGCCCGCGGTAGGGTTCACCATCATGCTCCACAAAAAAGCACAATGTAGGCAGCTTCTGGGAGACCGCGTTGAGTTTGGACTTGTAGGCCTCGTAGGCGGCAGCAGCGGAATGCATTTTCTTTCAAAATTTTCCCTCCAGGATTACACTCCTGGGCGTCGGGGTCACCAGTGTAGCGGGGACTCGCAGGAGTCCAGCAAAAAAACCTAGACCACACCTCCCCAATCTTTGCCAAGTGTAGAATAAGGAGCGCATCCCGGATGAACGTGGGAATGTCCCGCAGGAGAACCGGTCTCACGGTGAACACCCATGGTTCCACTGTTACAAAGATTCCCCCCCCCCCACTGTGATCCCCTTCTCCAGATCTAAGGCCACATCCTCCTGGGACTTTAGTATAATCCCACACTTCCCCCTTGCAACCTCGGCAGAAGCAATTACATCCTTCTGGAAAAGATCATGCAGGTCCTTCGTTATAGTATCCCTACTCCACAGGAACCCGGTTTGGACTGAGATCAAGTATTTTTTACAACTCAAGTCAACATAAGGCTCATCCTCGATTGACCCCGAAGTCGCAGACAAAGTCGCAGCTACCTAACTCCGAGTCCAAGACCGAGTCCCCCCCATCATGACAGTGACACAAACCACCACCAGGGACACCAGCAGTCTCAGCTCAAGAGCGATATCTCAGAGTCAGTCACAGTCCGAAAAATCAACAGAAGCAGTTCTCTCCAGCCGAGTAAGAAAAATCCCCACGCTCAACTCCACAGCCGAGAGCAGCTCTTGGGAGGCTTTTCACAGCCTTTCCGAACCTCCGGAAACTGCCTGAAGCCAAAAGTACCTTCTCCTTATTCAGCCCAGGCAGCTTGCTCTGGGCAAAATGATATGAGGGCAGAGATCCGGTGTTAGAAACAACAAAAACACTTTCATCCCCCCCAGGTCTGCAGGCACTCTTGGCCATCCGCCAGCCACAGCCGCCTCCATGGCGCTTCAGAAGAACGCAGGAATTTCACACTTAATGGAGAGATCCTTTAACAAAGGAAAGTTTTTGAAGCCCGACATTGTCAAATTTTGAAGTTTCACTGCCTCTGTCCCTCTTTCTTTGACAAAAAAACTTGAAAGGTTGCTTTGAAACTGCTCAGTCGTTGGAGCAGAGACACAACCTCTCTTTTTTTTTTTCCTTTTCAAAAACGTTATTCAGTTTAAACACATAATACATCACATCAAAAACACAATCAGAGGTTACAATGTGTCAATTAATCATTATGTTACAATGATGCATTCATTATTTACGATACTCTCAACCCCACGTGGTGACCAGTGCCCACGAAGGCCTCCAGAGTCCCCGTGGACACCGCATGTTCCCTCTCCAGGGACACGTGCGCACGGACGTAAACCCAGGAAGAGGGGCAGACACCCAACTAGCATTACCATCGACCGCCCGCTGCCTGGACCCACGAATGGCCATCTTGGCTAGGCGCAGGAGCAAACCGACAGGCTCACCCCACTCCCAGCCTTGTGTCCAAACACTAGAATCGTGGGACTAAAATGCAACCAGAATTTAAGGAACAAACACTTCAGATATTGGTACAGGGGCAGTAACCTCTCACACTCCATATACGCGTGGAACACGGTCTCATCCTCACTGCAGAAAATACAGCCGGCCGACGAGCCCGTGAACCGACTCAATAGTTTATTACACGCCACCGCTCTGTGCAACACTCTCCAACCCAGGTCCCCAATGTAAAGAGGAACAACTCCCTTATAGTGAGACCCCCACTGGGGACCGCCGCCGCCTTCAGGTGGTAGCACAGCCCACCAAGATGTGACAGGATGGAAGACAAAGGCAAGGAGCTGCAGAATGTGCAGGAGCATTTTGTACAGTATGCATCTCTTCGCATCACGAAACGGCACGCTGGGCATCTCGGAAAGGCGGCTCACGTTGTGTGGAGCCGGCGCCTGAGAAATATCCTGGAGCCTAGGCCCGATGAGCAAATCCGACAGAGCGGAGGTAAGCTCAGTCAGAACCACTCTAAGCGCACGCTTCTCCTCGACACCCGCCATGACAGGGTGAGGACCAGCCACACCCGTAGCCACACCTCCCACCCCTTGTGGAGCAACACGCTGGCTGAAAACAACCAAATTCCTCACTCTTAGCACATCACGATAGAAACTAGGCAGACCCCGTAAGGCGGGTCGACTGATGCCCGGCACCGGGAGCTGCAAAACCCCCTTTAGGCAACGACCCCAATGGAAAATATACATGGCCAGAGCATGCCATCTGGGGTGATTCTCCACATACATATACCTCCGCAGTGTCCTGAGACGGAGTGCCGCCACATGGGTACGCACGCATACCAAGGACTGGCCGCCCTCCTCTAACGGGAGACTCAGGACCACTGCGGAAACCCAGTGCTTACTATTTCCCCAAAAGAAATCCACCAGCTTCTTCTATAAAGCAGTTGCAAAGATAGAGGGGGAGGGACAAGAGTAGCCAGCCGGTACCATAACATGGAGGCCACCAGCTGCTTTACGACCATCACCCTTCCCTGAAAAGAAAGAACTCTAAGCAGGCCTGACCAGCGCCCCAGCCGGGCAACGACTTTAGTCTCCAGCTCCTGCCAGTTTGCCGGCCAAGCATCCTCAGTGGGACTCAGGTACTCCCCCAGATAGAGGAGGTGCGTGGTGCTCCATGCATACAATGGCATCTCCTCCGGCAGGGAGTCTATCTGCCACTGACCCACTAAAAGTCCAGAACACTTATTTCAGTTAATCCTGGCAGATGACGCAGCCGAGAAAATCTTCTGGCAGTCACGCATCCTCCGCAGGTCACCAGGGCCAGTGAACCTAAGGAGTACATCATCGGCATAAGCCGAAAGAACCACCTCCACCCCCAGGCCAGGTAGGGCCAGGCCTGTCAACCGCCTCCGAAGAAGACACAGGAATGGCTCCACACAGACCGAGTACAACTGACCAGACATGGGGCACCCCTGATGAACCCCCCTCCCAAAATGAATGGGAGCCAACAACACACCATAAACCTTCACAAGACACTCCACTGCAGCGTACAAAAGCCAGACCTGGGCTACAATATGCGGCCCAAATCCGAACGCTTGCAACGTCCCGAAGGCGTAGTCATGCTCTACCCTGTCAAAAGTCCTTCTTCTGATCAAGAGACAGAAAAGCAGCTGACTGACCAGTACCCTGAGATAGATGAATCAGGTCCGTAACCAGGTGGATGTTACCCTGAATGGACCGGCCAGGGACTGTGTAGGACTGGTCAGGATGAATCAGTTGAGACAGCACGGGGCCCAGGCGATTTGCCATCGCCCGTGCAAAATCTTTGTACTCAGTACATAGGAGAGAGACCGGGCGCCAGTTCTTCAACAAGCGGAGTTCGCCCTTCTTGGGCAGCAAGACAACAACTGCCCTACGCCACGAGAGGGGCATCTCCCCGGTCGCCAGGCTCTCCCCCAGAACCATCATGTAATCACCCCCCAGGATATCCCAGAAGGCTCTTACAAATTCTACCGTCAACCCATCCAGCCCAGGGGAATTGCCCCTCCTGAGCTGGTGCAGGGCACGAGTCAACTCCTCCAATGATAAGGGATCATCAGTCGGTAGACCCTCCCACAGGACCCGCTGAGCATCCCCGCTGAATCCATCTGCGGAGAATAGGGACCTATAAAAGGACCGGACTAAACCTGATCCTCTCTGGATCTGTGACAGAGCCATAATCCGCGAGCAGCTCTACGAGCTATTTGCCGGCTCCCCGCCCTTTCTCCAGAGAGAAAAAGAAAGGTGAAGCTCGGTCCAGATCGTGCAACATCTGGACCCGCGACCTCACGTAAGCGCCCCGAGACCGCTCAAGCAGCAGGTTCCTCAAGGCCTCCTTCTACTCCTGAAACTCTCCCCATTCATAGGAGTCCTCACCAATCCGACCCAGGCGTCCAGTAGCTCCCTCTCAAGCCTCTCGACCACTGAGTCACGCCATCCGGTCGACCCGCACGTGTATTCCTTACAAAAGAGACGAATGTGAGCTTTTCCCACATCCCACCACTGCCTAAGGGAAGAGAAGCTTCTCTGCCTCTCTCTCCATTTCACCCAAAACCGACTGAATGACTCCCGGAAACACCGATCCTCCAGCAGCCGGTTATTAAAATGCCAGTACGCAGACCCAGCCCGTGCACGCAACGGATTAAAGTCCACATGCACCAGACAGTGGTCCGAGCAAGGCACCAGCAGCATTGAGGCCGCTGAGACATGGGAGACAAACGTACCGGAGATGTACATGCGATCGATGCGGGAACAACCCCCCTCAGACCTTCGCGAAAAAGCATTGGAATCAGGTTGGAGGTTCTGCCATGCATCAACCAGCTCTGATAATATCCTAGTTAATGATGAAATATTTTATATTTAGAATGGATTAAGTAAAATATTAGCTTGAGTATAGCCTGAGTATAACCCCAGCTTTTTCTGGGTGCTGAAATAAGCTGAAGTTTGCAGAAATGTGGGAATCAGGAAATCGGAGGCCAGCTTTCAAACTGCCGTTCAAGCTGGTTCCTGTTATGTGCCAAGTAGAACACCATTCACAATGGTGAGAGGGGATGTACTTCCTGAGAAGGTTCAGGCTTCTGTAAACAGAAGCCTTGGGATAGGATGAGCTTCCTGAGAACTTGGTATTCTCTGCTAACATGAATTTCTGTGGGTAGCTGACATTCAAAGATTATATTGTTAAGACAGAATTGTAATGGTTGTGTTTCTTGACTAACTTCCTGCTTTCGAATGTTTGTGATCAACAGTTTTATGATTGATAGAAGCACAGGATGGCAAGACTATTGTATCAGTGACAAGCATACTTTGAAGGGGAGAGTTGTGATTGATTTGTATTAAACATCATTGCTGCCATTCTGTATGAACATGTGACTACGTTTCCAAAACACTATAAAAGAAGCTGTATGTCTTCATTCATTAGAGTGTTAGCCCAGGGAGCGTCAAGTATCGGCTGTATACTTGGCTTTGTATCTCCTAGCACTCTCGCCGGCTCAATGATCAGTAAAGCTTGTTGGTTTTACCTAACTTATTGTGAGTTGTCTGTTTTACGAAATGAACTTTAACATTGGCTTATAGTCGGCAGGACCTCGCTGGGACCATCAACAGATGAATGTGCAAGAGGCTACAAAGTGACCGGGATTGGACAGGGAGAAAACTGAGCTCTAATCGAACCCTTTGAGACCGACTCCTGTAGAAACTCCCGGGTACATCTGTGGTCCTTCGTCAGAAGTTGATCTGGTTCCCCGCCGACAGGGAGAAAACTGAGCTCTAATCGAACCCTTTGAGACCGACTCCTGTAGAAACTCCCGGGTATATCTGTGGTCCTTCGTCAGAAGTTGATCTGGTTCCCCGCCGAGGTCCTTAATACAGACAACGAAGGTAAGACCAATTGTATATGTTTTTACTACTAGGAGAGTAATCGGTCATTGAACAGAGCAAACTAAAAGTTTTGTCTTAAATTAATACATTTTTGCTACCAGGAGAGTACAAGAGAATACAAAGTAGTTGGTAAGGTATTTTGGCAATTGGCTCTGCAAACTAAAAAAGTTTGTCGTTCACAAAGTAGCCAGGAAGAGATAAGACTCGCGGCTATGGGGAATAATCTGGATAAAAGTGATGGGGGAACGCCCGTCCAACATATGTGTAACAAAGACTATAGAATAGTAAGATTAAACGAGAACTTACTAGTTTGAAGTTTGATCTTTATTTTATGAGGAGTTACGATGAGGGATTACGTAAAGACCCCGCCAGCACGCATGCGCGACATACTTCAAAGCAGCGGTGTGGAATCACAGAAACAACACAATAATTGAAATAAACATAGTAAAGATAAGGAGAACTAAGATACCAGTTGATATCTATAATTGAAGGTGGGAGCGGAGGGCACGTAATCCCTCATCGTAACTCCTCATAAAATAAAGATCAAACTTCAAACTAGTAAGTTCTTGTTTAATCTTACTATTTTACTTCGGAGTCACGTGAGTGACTACGTGAAGATTTTAAAGCTCTGTGATTTTAAACCGTGTAACAGTCCATGCTTCACTCACTGCCGAAGTCATCCAAGGGAGGAAGTATGTTATCGTAATCAAACATGAATCTGTTTATAAAACAATAATGGTATTTATTTGAAAACAATAACAAAGAAAATAATATTTCCCCGGGCTTAAATTATATATTTGCAGAGTCTAAAATTCTCTCTGCAAATGAAACAGGTTTTACTAATGGCTTGTTGTAGAATGTTTGAAAAGTTATTTCCATCGACCACCAGGATGTGGTCCAATGGCACGTCCATTCTGTTAGCCGCCAACGTGGATGCTGCCCTGATGAAGTGAGATGTGTAAATATCAGTATCCACTCCAGCAGCTCCCAATACCTGTTTGAGCCATCTAGAGATGGTTTGACGACACCCGACCATGTGGCTTTTTGTGGCTGAACCATAGTGCCTTTTCTCTCCCTCGGGAATCTTTGGGTTGTGTTGATATAT
Source organism: Amblyraja radiata (assembly GCF_010909765.2). Classification (NCBI taxonomy): domain Eukaryota; kingdom Metazoa; phylum Chordata; class Chondrichthyes; order Rajiformes; family Rajidae; genus Amblyraja; species Amblyraja radiata. The sequence continues at coordinate 54,054,114 of NC_045963.1, forward strand.
AGTAGTAGGTGAGTCATAACACATAAACGCGGGTCAGGTGGGTACGCCCGGAATTCCATAATGAGTCCTGAAGTTCCTGGTCTGCTCTGTTTTACCAGCTCCTGAATGGTGAATGTTATTTGGTCTTATGTTATGACCATATTGTCCAGTCTGAGTAGGTAAAGGGACTGGACCCTTTGTGCTGAGACTAACGCCATCAGCATAGCCGTTTTCAGGGTTAGCTGTTCCAGAGTGAGGGATTTGGCTGGTGGCCATCCCCTTAGGTATGTCAGGAAAACGCTGACATCCCAGATCTTGGTGTACCTAGGTCTAGGGGGGTTTGAATTGAAGATCCCTCTCATTAATTTGGCCACCAGTGGATGAGATCCTATGGCCTGTTGTCCTGGTGCCTGCCTTAGATAGGCTGACAGTGCACTTTTGGCACAATTGATAGTGCTATAGCTCAGACCTTCATCGTGGTGAAGGTTGGCCAGGAACTCCAGTACATTTGTTATGGTAGTTGATCTGTAGGTTGTCCCTGTTCTCGAGCAGTATGTTTCCCATTTTCTGATACTGGAGAGATATTGTTTCTTGGTGGAAAGTCGGCGAGATGCTGTCATCGTGTCCATGGTCCTATTTGACAATCCCAGGTCCAGTAAGTCTTTTTAGAATCTGCAACCCAGTAGGTTTATTCTGTCATGGCATGGGTGACTTTCGCCTGATACAGGGTGGATCAGTAGATCTGGTCCGCTGGGAATGGTCATGGGTGGTTCAATGACCCTGTCAAGGACCACTGGGAACCATGGCTGTGTAGGCCAGTCGGGTACTACCAAAATGCCTGAAGCAGAGTCCATCTGTATTTTGCCTAGTACCCGACTGATGAGGCAGAAGGGGGGAAAAGCATAGAAAAAATAGTTCCCCCAGTTCAGCGAGAATGCATCCATCGCCGCTGTCTCAGGGTATGGTTCCCAAGCGACATACATTGGTACCTGGTGATTCAGTCGGGATGCAAAGAGATCGATATCTGGTGTTCCATATTGCTTTGTAATTTTAGAAAATACTTTGGGGTTTAACATCCATTCGGTGTTATCATTGAACTTGCGTGACCTGCTGTCTGCCACTGTATTTAGCTTACCTGGTAGGTAAATTGCTGATAGCCAAATATGTTTGTCGACACACCATTGCCAGATTGTGTTGACCAAATTATCACATGATATCGATTTTATCCCGCCCATATGGTTAATATAGGCCACCACTGTGGTATTGTCAATCTGCAAACGAACATGCAAATGGTTCATATTTGAACAATATGCTTTTAACCCATAGAACGCACCCAACATTTCCAAATAGTTTATGCCCAGTGTCTGTAGTAGTGATGATTCTAAGATTAGTCCATCTACCACCTGTACTGGATATGGTATTAGTTGCTCCCCAGCCTTGAGCACTGGCATCTGTTTGTATTGTTAATGTTGGGTTATTGATAATGATGGGACTGGAACTTTGCCAAATGTTCTCTTTCCACCATTGTAACTCTGATATTGCTTCGATAGGTAATTTCATGGTTCGGTCAAAGTGGCCTGCATGTTGTTTTAACGCTTGCACCTTTGCTCTTTGTAAGTTTTGATAATGCAAAGGTCCAAGCTGGGTAGCTGGAAATGCTGCTACTAATTTCCCAATTACTCTTGCCACTTGTCGAATGGTTGGTTGATTGTTAACCATTAATTTGTTACAGGTTTGTGCCAATTCTGCTGATTTTTCTTTTGGCAACATTACAGACATGTGGACTGAGTTCATTGTGAATCCCAGATAGTCCATAGTTGTGGATGGCGTCAACTTAGATTTATCTGGATGTATGACAAAGCCCAATGTTTCAAATAAATGTTTAGTAGCTAATACTGCTGAATTAGCTAATTCCATGGTTTTGCCTATTATCAAAATATCATCAAGATATGCCATGACAATATGTTTTTGTTTTCTTAATTGTACAATGATTTGTACTGCCATCGTTGCCCCATCCAGTTAAATATTAGGTATCTACGATGATCCTTATGAATGGGTACTGTAGAGTATGCATCTTTTAAGTCGATGCTTGCCATAAAGTATCCTTTGGAAATCAATTGTTTGGCAGTCACAAATGTTTCCATTTTAAAGTATATATAACTAACTGTAGATGGTTTATGCATGCAACCTATAATGTAGCTACCTCATCACCATTAACCACGCCCCATCATATCAGTATAACTGTGATGTCCTCCCTTTGTTTCCTCCCACTTGGTCCCGGTATGCCTGAAGGCTGGATGCAGTCAGTGCTGCGACGTGTGTGCCATGTGCTTTAATAAACGCTTAGTAAAGGTTACAGTGTGTCAGATATCACTCCTTTACATGGTGTCAGCTAGTTAAACGCGCGCCTCCCGTTTACCGGTTTCCTTTTTATTTGTCCCCTGAGTGCCCAGTGTTGGGTTTCCCTTGATATGGCATCCTCATGCTGAAAGCCATCTCTCCTTGTCTTTGACGCTGACATTGCGGAGCGATGGGCTACTTTTGTGATGGATTACACTCACTTCGTTAACATTGTGCACCGGAATGACCCAGCTGCAGTCAAAGCCTCACTCCTGCTTAACCTGGCCGGTCCCGACGCCATGAAGAGAGCTCAGGCTTTCGTCTACGATCCAGCGGTCCTGGATGACAACGACCAGCTCATCGAGCCAGCTGAATCTGCCGATGACCCGGTATGTCTTTTGCGCAAGTTTGCAGAGATTTGCGACCTGCCCTCCAACCGCATATTGGAGCGGGCTCGGTTTTTCTCACGGAAGCAGCAGCCGGATGAACCTGTCGAGTGTTTCATCGCTGACCTGCAATACCTTGCTCAGCGGTGCCGTTTTGAGACCATGCGTGACCAGCTCACCAGGGACATTCTCGTCACTGGCATGCTCGACCAGAAACTACGTGCCGATTTGCTGCAACGGCCTGACCTAACCCTGACTCAGGCAATGCATGCGTGCCGTATCGCCGAAGTGGTTGCCCCTCCGCATGGGCAGAGGGGATCTGACAGCCGAGCCATACATCTGACTGGCGTTGCAGGACCACGTCGTATGCAGGACAACTTTCGCCCTCCACCGCGGCCCGTTCGTACATCTCGGGTCCCGCGGTCTCAGAAGTGTCCCAATTGTAATTATGTCCACCCCCTGCAGCCACAGTGCCCAGCTTTTGGAAAATCTTGCAATTTCTGTAAGAAAATGAACCACTTTGCAGCTGCCTGCAGGTCCCGTGGGAATGTGCCCTCAGCTCCTAGACAATTCTTAAACAACCTTCGGCAAGTTGATAGTGAGATGGATTCTCAGTCCTCTGTCGACACTGCCCCCGACTCTGAGCTCAGCTATTCCATGGGAGATGCGAGTGTTTACACTGTCTTCCACAGCCGATCTCGCCTCCCCGATCCATCTGTGCTCATTACTGTGAACAATAAGCCCTTCTCTGCGAAGCTGGATACTGGAGCAAAAGTGAACGTAATGTCAACATCACTGTTTCACCAGATAAAAAATAATGAGCTGTTGACTGCAGATCGCTCTGTTTTGCGTGCCTATGGGGGAGAGGAGCTAACACCTGTGGGGAGGGCGACCTTCCATTGTGTGCTACAGAACTCATCCCATGACCTGTCGTTCTTTATTCTGGATTGCGACTGTGTAACTCTACTGAGCAACCAGGCCTGCCAGGATCTTGGTCTGGTGTCCTTCGACCGTACGGTCCACGAGGTGCAAGCAGTGATGGATCCACTATCCGAGTACCCGGACCTGTTCGACGACAAGTTGGGAAAGCTGCCGCTTGTGTATAAAATCGCGACAGACCCCTCCGTGTTGCCTGTGATCCACCCACCTCACAGAGTGTCGTTCGCCATGAAGGGCAAGGAGGAGGCTATGCTGAAGGATATGGTTGACATGGGAGTGCTGGAGGCTGTCAGCGATCACACCGAATGGGTCTCCACCATGGTCGCCACAATGAAGAAAGGGAAGAACGAATTACGGGTATGCATCAACCCTAAGGACTTGAATCTGGCGATTAAGCGGCCCCACTACCCTATGAGGACCGTTGAAGATGTTGCCGCCCAGGTCGGACAAGCCACGGTGTTTTCCGTCCTCGATGCCAGGAGTTCATTTTGGCAAATACCCCTGGACAAACGCTCCTCGGACTTGACCACATTCGGTACGCTCTTCGGCAGGTTTAAATTTTTGCGAATGCCGTTCGGCATCAACTCCGCCAGCGAGGTATTCCAGCGCTCTATGGAACAACTGTTTGCAGGTATGCCCTGTGCGATTATTGTGGACGACATTCTGGTCTATGGAAGGGATGTGGCTGAGCATGACCGCCACCTCCGACGGATTCTGGACCGCGCACGGCAGATCAATCTAAAGCTGAACCAGTCGAAATGCAAGTTCCGGGTGCCTGAGGTCCCATATGTTGGCCACATTTTCACGGCCCACGGGTTGAAGCCCGACCCGCAAAAGACCAACGCCATCTCCGAGCTGCCTGCCCCGTCAGATGTTACCAGTCTACAGCGCTTCCTGGGTATGGTAAACTATCTGGGCAAGTTTATCCCTGACCTCAGCGAGCTGAGCGCACCCCTGAGACAACTTACTAAAAAGGACATTGCTTGGTCCTGGTTTCCACACCACCAGCAGGCTTTCGACCTACTAAAGAAGAAGCTGATCAGCACACCTACTCTGAAGTTCTTTGATTTACAACGTCCAGTTGTGGTTACGTGCGACGCTTCTCGTTTTGGACTGGGTGCTGCTTGCCTGCAGCCCCATGATGATGGTTCGTTGCAGCCTATCTCCTATGCCTCTAGGACCATGACGGACACAGAGCAGCGCTATGCGCAGATAGAGAAGGAGCTGCTGGCGGTTGTGTTCGCTTGTTCTAAGTTTAAGGACTTCCTCTTTGGCTCCAGGTTCACTGTAGAGACGGATCACCAACCTCTGGTGACGATCCTCAACAAGCCTATACACAGCGCTCCAGCCAGGCTACAGCGGATGATGCTGCAGCTACAGCGGTTTGATTTTAAAATCGTCTATAAGAGGGGCACCGAGATGCATGTGGCTGACGCGCTGTCCCGGGCCCCCAGGACCTCCTGCGACCAGCACCCCTTCGAGCAGGAAGATCTACAGGTACTGAACGTAAACTTCGTCCCTTCCAAGCAGCTCCAGTGCCTGGTTGAGCACACCGCTATCGACCCTGACCTGCAACAGCTTGCCGCTGTCATCAAGCGTGGATGGCCTATCAAACAGACTTCATTACCTGCTGGTGTTCACCCCTTTTTTCTGGTTCGCGATGAGCTGGTGCTCCGAGACGGCATTATCATCAAGGGCCACAAGGTGGTCGTCCCTGCCTCGCTGTACGGCTTGTACATCAACGCTGCCCACATGGGGCATCCCGGGGCCGATGCCACCATCTCGCATGCCCAGGAACAATACTATTGGCCGGGCATGGCAAAGTACATCAAGGCCAGGGTGGCCTCCTGTCCGGATTGCAACTCTCTTGCCCCGCATCAGCAGCGACAGCCGCTTCTACAACAGCCTGCCCCTGACATGCCCTGGTCATCGCTAGCTGCCGATATATTCGAATGGCGTGGAAAGCAGTACCTCGTGTTGGTCGACTCCTACTCGAATTGGTTCGAGGTGGACCTTCTCCCTGCCATCACCTCGGAGATGGTGATCAGTAAGCTCCGACGTCATTTCGCCACGTTTGGTTCCCCGGTTCGGTTGCAGACCGACAACGGCCGCCAGTTCACTAGTGCCGAATTTCAAGCTTTCGCTGCGAAGTGGAACTTCAATCATTACACCAGCAGCCTGGAGTACCCACAGAGCAACGGACTGGCTGAACATGCGGTCCGCAGTGCAAAGCACTTGCTTGAACAATCCCGTCTCTCCAACGGTGATTTCTACCAGGGTCTGTTGAACCTTCGAAACATCTCCAGGGACAGTGCAATGCGATCCCCTGCCCAATGCCTCATGTCCCGCGTTATTCGCCCTCCGATGCCGATCGCCCAGCAGTCCCTGATGCCCAAGGTCCTACAGCCTGCTGCTGTCCAGCAACGGATTGCTCAGAAGTACGAAATCCAGCGCCGCTCACACGACAAGTCCTGCCGCCCTCTATCCCCACTACTGCCTGGACAGGTCGTCCGTTTGCAGACGTCTACCGGCTTCTCCCGACTCGCTACCGTGATTGAGGTCGACAGTTCGCCACGTTCCTACTTGGTGGATTTTGAGGGGACTATCTACCGGCGCAGCTGCCAGCACCTGTTAGCGGTCAACGAGCCCAGACCACCTCCTGCGGTTCCTTATACCACTCCATCGCGTGTCGAGCCCTCCTCCACTAACCCACCCTCTGCCTGCTGCATGCCCCGGTCGGTCCACTTGCCTCCGTCTCCTCCCTCTGCTTTTCCAGGGTTCGCCTCTCCGGCCCGGTCGTCCTGTCAGGTCTTCTCTCTCTCCGACTTCTGCTCATTCTACCCCTTCTGTTTCACCTGGTTCACCTGTGCCTCTCGGCTTCCCTTTCAGGCCGGGGTCTCCACCCGCCTTCTCTCTCCCTCCTGTTCCTGCTCCTCCTCCTCTTCTTTCGGGTGGGGAGGGTGATGGTGCTGTGCGCACTCGCTCGGGTCGGATTGTTAAACCTCCGGCTCGCTACGGAGACTTCGTTTAGCTTTGCAGGTACTGTATAACCAACCTGCCATTGCCGTAACTTTGTTTAATTTGTAAGGGAAAGGATGTAGATGGTTTATGCATGCAACCTATAATGTAGTTACCTCATCACCATTAACCACGCCCCATCATATCAGTATAACTGTGATATCCTCCCTTTGTTTCCTCCCACTTGGTCCCGGTATGCCTGAAGGCTGGATGCAGTCAGTGCTGGGACGTGTGTGCCATGTGCTTTAATAAACGCTTAGTAAAGGTTACAATGTGTCAGATATCACTCCTTTACACTAACTAAAGTATTCAATGTGGTTAAGTCAATGATGATGCGACATCCACCATCTTTTTTGGTTTTAGTAAATATATTTGATACGAATTCCAAAGGTTCATGTTTAGATTTCTCTTATGATTACCTTTGTATGTAACCTCACCAGTTCTGCTTGTCCCTCACATTTTTCTTTTAGTGGGAGGGTAAAACCCCTTTGGGGTGCATGCTGAACTGGTGGCATGTTTTCTTGAATAAATTCAATTTTATATCCTTGAATACTTTTTAGTATATAATTATCAAGTGTGATAGTCCTCCAAAAACAGGTGTAGTGTTAGCACAATCCCCCCACCTTTTATGTACTGGTAGGAACCAGACCCACCTACCTCCATTGTTATTGGTAGAGTGTTCACTTCTTCGGTTTCTGGTTCCTTGTCTGTCGGGGTGGTGCTGTGGGGGGGTGGCGCATTTTCCATGGGGCCCGCTCTGGGCCTTGTCCTAAAAAAGACTTCCGGGGATGGTGTGCGGGCCCCGAGCTTTCACCAGTACCATGAAGTAGACGCCTACTGGTGGATGCGTAGGGGTACTGCCATCTGGGTTGCGTGGTTTTGCTCGTTCCAGGACCTGCCCTCATGAGATCAAATGCCTTCGATTCTTCATCCAGATCTTTGACTTGCTTTGGTAAGTCTTTGCCAAATAGCAGGATCTGTGGTTCTGAGGTCGGCGTTCTTGACCAGCCCAGTCCTGGTCGCCAACGCTCCCCTCTGCTGAGGGTGATGCGATGGCCAGTGCTTGATAGTGCACTGGAGCGGGAGTGCTTGTGCTCCCTTGGCGAGCTTGCCCCATCTCGCTGGAGCATTTGCTCCATGAGCCTTTCCATACGGCTCAAACGGCCACCTTTGCTGCTCTCGGGCGGTGAGTCTTCCGCACCGGACTCATCCGAGTAAACCGGCCGGTCCGACTTCCGTTTAGCCTTGCCTCCAGCCCGCTGCGGTTGTTCGAGCTGTGCTAGCGGTGCTGGGCTTGGATCGGAAATGTTGTCGGTGACTGAGGACCGCAGCGTGTGCGGTCCAGGTGCCGCCGATCGCCCCCCCACTGCTTGGACCCTCCTGGTCCATTGCAATCGGACGGGATACGACCTTCCTTGGTTGTTGTCCCTTGTTCATGTTCCTGTTGAAGTAAAGCAGAACAAGGGTTCCAAAAACATGACCTCAGAGTAAGTTTACTTACCTGGAGGTCCCGTTTTTAAACTTGTTGCGGGAGAGCTCGTACTCCCGTCCGTCGCTGTTGCACTGCGTGAGATGCTATGCCACGCATGCGTGCTGGTGGGGTCTTCACGTAGTCACTCACGTGACTCCGAAGTAAAATATTAAGTTATAAGCTAACCAAACGTTTGGGAGATGAGTTCTGGCCAGCAGGAGGCACTTGGAATGTAGACAATTAAAAGAGTAGAGATGTTGATATGGGAAAGGGATGCAGGAAAGAAATGGAAAAAAAGAATTAAGGAATGGAAAGCGGAGGCAGAGAAGAAGCACCAGGAGAGTAGGGATCGGAGTTGGATGGATAATGCATGTAAGAGAGAGAGTTAAGGAACAAGGATGGCACTATGAAAGGATGGAAAATGTTGCAGCTGGAATGCCAGTGGGCAGATGAACAAGAGAAAAGAACTAAGAGACAGGCTGAAGGTAAAAAACAGGTGATGGTTAATAAAAAACCCAGTACTGGTAAATTCTCCGAGAGGACCTCATGTCTGGCACGGCGACTGTGTTTGGTAGTGAAGATGAGGATTTAGATAATCCTGGGAGGCACCCACCTCCCTATGCCCCACCGGTAGCAATGGCATCCTTACCTGTAGCAGCTCCGGTAGTAACACCTATATACCCCGAAGTTCCGCCCTTACTAAATCCCCAGAATTGGGAGCACGGGAAAACACACCCAGATGGAAAAAACCAAAGGAAGAAATGAGTGAGGTAATAGAAAGTGCACAAAATTTACCAATTGATCCGGAGGGATCAATCGGGGCACGAGTAAAACACAACCCTAGAAGGGCTGCACAGAACCACCCTATGAGAACTGTACCAAACGCTAGGGCAGGACAAGGCAATCAGGAAGATACCATGCAGATATATGGACCATGGAAACCACATGAACAATGTATGATACATGATAAAGCCCCAGACCGCCACAAGACCCCTCAGGAATTTGTAGATGTAAGTATGTTTATGTTTATTCGTGTTAGTTTATCAAAAGTTAATTTATTTTGTTAGTTTGTGAAAAGTTTGTGTGTGTTTTCTCTCTCTTTTCTCTCCTTTCCAAGGACTTTATTCAGCAATTGCATATTACAGCGTACCAAACGTACGTAAAGGGTCTGTCCCATGAGCATGCGACTGCATGCGGCAAGTGCGACCAAATTGGAAGTGGGGGCCGCGCGGAGGTCGAGAGTGATCCCCGTACAGGGCCTGTCCCACCAGCATGCGGCTGCATGCGGCGAGCGCGACCAAACTGGAAGTGGGGGCCGCACGGTCGAGTGATCCCGTACGAGTTGACGTGAAGTTCGAGCGAAGTCCACAGGAAGTGCGCGTGTGACGTACAGCGTCAAGACGCTGCGTACGGCGTCGAGACGCTGCGCACGCCCGTCGAGGCGGTGCGTAGGGCCTCAATGCGGCTGCGGGCCGGCAGGCCGTTGCCGCGTGGAATTTTTGGACAGTGTCAGTTTTTCGGAGCCCCGCGCGATGTCAGGACCAGCTCCGCACAACTCCATACGGCTCCGGCGATCGAAGTGGGACCGGCCCCGCGAGGCCGTACGGCTCAAGCGACCACGTTAGGTTGCGCTTGCCGCATGCAGTCGCATGCTCATGGGACAGGCTCTTAAACGTTCAATGGTTACAATGCATCAAGCAGTCATTATAATACAATGGTACAATCAATATTAACAATGCTCTCGACCCCCCCCTCTTCAGGGACACTCGAGCACGGACATAGGCCCGGGAGGGGGGCAGGCAGCCGACTCTGTTGTGACCATCAACTGCCCGCTGCCTAGACCCACAAATGTTTTTTCTCTCTCCTTTTTTTAATTTTTTTTATTTATTTATTTTTTAATTCCAAGACTTTATTCAACACATCAAAAAATACAACAGATCACGTCATACACAAAACGAAATTACATTATACCAATTGTCATTATAGTACAACATTACAATCATTATTCACAATACTCTCAACCCCACGCGGTGACCAGCGCCCACGGAATACCTCCAAAGTCCCCGTGAACACCGCATGTTCCCTCTCCAGGGACACACGTGCACGGACGTAGGCCCGAAAGAGGGGCAAGCAGCCGACCCTTGCCTGACCATCCATCGCCTGCTGCCTGGACCCGCGTATGGCCATCTTGGCCAGGCCCAGGAGTAGACCGACAGGTAGGTCCCACCCTCCCACTTGGCTCTCCCCACAACCTGCCTTGTGTCCAAACACAAGAATCGTAGGACTAAAATGTAACCAGAACTTTAGGAACAACCCCTTCAGATATTGATACAGGGGCAGTAGCCTCTCACACTCCATATAAATGTGGAACACGGTCTCTTCCTCGCCACAGAAAATACAGGCAGCGGACGAGTCCGTGAACCGACTCAAAAGTTTGTTACATGCCACCGCTCCGTGCAGCACTCTCCACCCCAGGTCCCCAATGTAAAGGGGGACAACTCCCGTGTAGAGGGACCCCCACTGGGGACCTTCCCCGCCTTCAGGTGGTAACACCGTCCGCCATGGAGTGTTGGGACGGGAGACGAAGGCAAGGAGGTGCAGAATGTGCAGGAACATTCTATACAGTGAGCGTCTCTTCGCGTCACGAAACGGCACGCTAATCATCTCCGAAAGGCGGCTCAGGTTGTGTGGAGCCGGTGCCCGAGATATGTCCCGGAACCGAGGCCCGATGAGCAGATCTGACGGAGCAGGTAAGAGCTCATTCAAAACCACTCTAGGCTCGCGCCTCTCCTCGACACCCGCCATGATTTGGTGAGGACCGGCCACTCCCGCAGCCGCAACATCCCCCTCCCCTCGTGGAGCAACACGCTGGCTGAAAACAACCAGATTCCTCACTCTTAACACATCCCGGTAGAAAACAGGCAAGCCCCTTAGGGCGGGTCGACTGATGCCCGCCTCCGGGAGCCGCGAGACCCCCCTTAGACAACGACCCCGTCGGAAAAAATACGTGGCCAAAACGTGCCATCTGGGGGGGTTCTCTATATACATATACCTCCTCAGAGTCCTGAGGCGGAGAGCCGCCACCTGGGTACGCACGCATACTAAGGACTGGCCACCCTCCTCTAACGGGAGACTCAGGACCGCTGCGGAAACCCAGTGCTTCCTATTTCCCCAAAAGAAGTCCACCAGCTTCTTCTGTAAAGCATTTACAAAAATGGAAGGCGGGACAAGAGTAGCCAGCCGGTACCATAACATGGAGGCCACCAGCTGGTTTATGACCAACACCCTCCCCTGAAAAGAAAGAACTCCAAGCAGGCCTGACCAGCGCCCCAGCCTGGCAACCACTTTTGTCTCCAACTCCTGCCAGTTTGCCGGCAAAGCATCTTCAGTGGGACTCAGGTACACCCCCAGATAGAGGAGGTGCGTGGTGCTCCACACAAACATTACCATCTCCTCTGGCAGGGAGTCCACCTGCCACTGACCCACTAAAAGTCCAGAGCACTTGCTCCAATTAATCCTGGCAGAAGATGCAGCCGAGAATATCTTCTGGCAATCACGCATCCTCCGCAGGTCACCAGGATCGGTGAACATGAGGAGTACATCATCGGCATATGCCGAAAGAACCAACTCCACCCCCGGGCCCGGTAGGGCCAGGCCTGTCAACCTCCTCCGAAGAAGACACAGGAACGGCTCCACACAGACCGCGTACAACTGACCTGACATGGGACACCCCTGACGGACCCCCCTCCCAAAATGAAAGGGAGCCAACAATGCACCATTCACCTTCACAAGGCACTCCACTGCAGCATACAAGAGGCGGACCCGGGCCACAAAATGCGGTCCAAATCCGAACGCTTGCAACGTCCCGAAAAGGTATTCATGCTCTACCCTATCAAAAGCCTTCTCCTGATCAAGAGACAGAAAAGCAGCTGACTGACCAGTACCCTGTGCTAGATGAATCAGGTCCCTAACCAGGTGGATGTTATCCTGAATGGACCGACCAGGGACTGTGTAGGACTGGTCATAGTGAATCAACTGAGACAGCACGGAGCCCAGGCGATTTGCCATCGCCCGTGCAAAAACTTTATACTCTGTGCATAGGAGAGAGACCGGGCGCCAGTTTTTCAACAAGCGGAGTTCCCCCTTCTTGCGCAGCAGGACAACAACTGCTCTACGCCACGAGAGGGGCATCTCCCCGGTCGCCAGGCTCTCCCCCAGAACCAACATGTAATCACCCCACAGGATACCCCAGAAAGCTCTTACAAACTCTACCGTCAGCCCATCCAGCCCGGGCGACTTACCCCTCCTGAGCTGATGCAATGCATGAGTTAACTCCTCCAAAGATAAAGGGCCATCAAGAAGATCGGCCACCTCCCTATCTATAATCGGTAGACTCTCCCACAGGTCCTGCTGAGCTTCCCCACTGACTCCACCTGCGGAGAACAGGGATCCATAAAAGGACCTGACCAAGGCACTAATCCTCTCTGGATCCGTGACAGAGGAGCCATCATCTGCTAGCAGCTCCACGAGCTGTTTGCAGGCTCCCCGCCCTTTCTCCAGAGAGAAAAAGAAAGGCGAAGCTCGATCCAGATCGTGCAGCATCTGGACCCGCGCCCTCACATACGCGCCTCGGGACCTCTCAAGTTGCAGGTTCCTCAAGGCTTCCTTCTTCTCATGAAACACACCCCATTCGCAAGATTCACCTCCAACCTGACCCAGGCGAGACTCTGCGTCCATCAGCTCCCTCTCAAGCTTCTCAACCGCTGAGTCCCGCCGCCCGGTCGACCCCCACGTGTATTCCTTACAAAAAATACGGATGTGAGCTTTCCCCACATCCCACCACTGCCTAAGGGAAGAGAAGCACCTCTGCCTCTCTCTCCACCTCACCCAAAACCGACTGAATGACTCCCGGAAACACCAATCCTCCAGCAGCCGGTTATTAAAGTGCCAGTACGTAGACCCGGCCCGAGCGCACGCTGGATTAAAATCCGCACGCACCAGACAATGGTCCGAGCATGGCACCAGCTGCATTGAGGCTGCTGAGACACGGGAAACAAACGCTCGGGAGATATATATTCGATCAATGCGGGAACCACCGCCCTCAGACCTCCGCGAAAAAGCAGTGGAGTCTGGGTTGAGGTCCCGTCACGCATCAACCAACTCAAAAGAATCAATCAAACCTCTCAGCTTCTTCGCTACAGCAGGGGCACACTGAGTACCAGAATGATCTCGCACCTCAAGTGTGCAGTTAAAGTCCCCCCCAAGGAAGACACACTCTCCCCGATCAATAGTGCTCAACAGAGCACTCACCTCCTGAAGTAGGCCGGCCTGCATCGTGCCGGAGCTTGGGGCATACACGTTAATGAAATGCAACGGCATGCCATCCAGGCTCACGGCCAGATGGAGCAAACGTCCTGGCACAACTTCTTGCACTTTTATAATATTGGGCAGGAAATTCTGAGCCAACAGAATGGCCACCCCACTCAAATTTGAGCTAAGATGACTCATATAGACCTCACCTTCCCACTCCAATCTCCAGGTGGGTTCATCACTGACAACAGTATACGTCTCCTGCAGAAAACACACTGCAAATTTCCCCTCCCAAGTGACCGATAAAAGCTGGAATCTGCGAAAACTCGCTCTACTCCCGTTTAAATTAAGGGTAACTAACGTGAATGCACTGGTACATTAGTTTGAAATCCTCCCACTTCTCCTCCTGGGCTCTGTATCCCTCTCTCTTAGGAACTCCAAAAAGCCCCTAAACTGGCACTGCTCAGAGCCAGGAAGATCACTATCCTCGGTGGCAAGGATAGCCTCGAGAGTTTCAACTAAGGCCGACAGATCAGCCCACCGTCTCTTAGCAGCATCAAACTTTGTCCTGCTGGTACGGCTTGTTTTTAAGAACTCCAGCACCTCACAGATAACAATAGCATGAGACTCGTCCTTGGTTCCTGGGCTATCGGCCAAGTTACTCGCACCTGACACAACACGCTCAGCATCACCAAGGTCATTTTCAGAAGTCGAAAGACCAGAGCTCTCTGGAATTCCGCTAACCCCTTCACACAAACTGGCCCCATCCCTCTCCCCCTCCTCCGACATGTCACCACCCCCAGGGTCAATGCCGGGGAAGGGTCCCGAAGCCCCTATCCGCATCACGCAGCCCACTGACTGGCTGGGCTCCTGCGCTCTGTCCTCACCCTCCACATCTGGGCCTGGGGAAGAGAAAACAAGAGGCACCCCCAGGGTCTGTGGTAAACTGGCACCCCCAGAATCCGAAAGAAGGTCGCTGCCCGAAACAACTCCGACCTCCACAGCACCGAAAGCACCCCCTCCACTGGCAACACCCAGAGGCTCTCCACCAGTCTTTTTTCTCTCCCCTGCCAACTCAGCCGGCAGTACAATACACACCTCGGCACCTCCACTGGCTCCAATATTGAGCACTGATTGGTACACCATTCCCCCCGGCCCCCCTCCCTCGGGCTGACTCTGCTCATCCCCCGTCTCAGGGTCCACACTACCAGGGGAGCTTGTCCCACCCTCCTGCGTGCTAACACCCTTAGTAGGCCTCTGAAACGAGGGGACCTCCTCCGACCCAGAGGACGCACCCCCAGGGGAGCCAAGATCAACACACGATGAGATACCTCCCTCGGAGGGCCCCTGAGATGAAAGGACCTCCCCCCGCCCAGAGGACACAGCTCCAGAGGGGTCTACCCCGTCACCTGACCCTGTGGTACCCTCGAGAGATCCCTGAAGCGGAGGCTCAACCTCCAACCCAGAAGACGTCATTTCCTGACCTCCACCCACATCGGTGGTGGAAGGACTGGAAAACTGCACCCCCCTTACTTTGGACTCACGTCTTTGCTCTTCCTCGCCAGGCCCAATCCTCCTTTTTGTCCCACTAGCATGCGGCGGTGTGGTGACCTCCATAAAGGAAGGGTCTTCCGCCTCCACACTACCCCCAGCCACTTTACCACCCGCACGTGTTACCTTCCCTACTCCCGTCAGAGCCACCTCAGCTCCTTGCTGGGCCACGGCAGTTTCACTTTGGACCTCCCTGGAGCTGACAGGCACCCCTTGGGTGATCTCCGCACTCGGCAGTTGCACACCCACCTGCTTTTGACTCGCTTGGGTAATCTTTTTATGCTTATTCCTCTTCTTCTTCTGCTGCTCCCATTTCTCTCCACCCTCCCCCTGTGCCTCACCTTCAGCCACCCCCACAGGTTCAAGATGTAGGGGGCGGGGGCCCTCGCTGCCCCGGGTCACCAAGGCGGAAACTGCAGTCCCAGAAGGGCTATCCCCGCTGCCCCGGATCACCGAGGCAGAGCCAGCAGCCCCAGCCAGGTCAGCAATTCCACCCCGCCCCTCCAAGGCATGACGAGCCACCGCTGATGGGCCAGCAGTGCATTCCTGGGCCACTGCGCTAGAAGTTCTGGCAGCGAACCCGCTGATTAGGACATTCCCTACGGAGATGTCCATAACCACCGCACGCAGGACACCGTACCTTTCCCCAACTCCAACGCACGGTTCTAGGGAGACCCCTACACTCCACCTCGAAACTCCCCTCATCGCCTTCCCCCTCCCCCACCTTCACGAACACCCTCCTTTTGAAACTGAGAATCCCTTTTTCCTCCGGGTCCCCCCCAGGGTGCATGAGCCTAAAGCACTTAGACCGCACCTCCCCAATCTGAGACAGGTGTGGAATGAGTGTCGCATCCGGAATACATGTAGGGCAACTCCGCAGGAGAACCGGTCTCACCCTGGACACCCATGGGTCCACCTGTATATGGACCCCCCCCACTGAAATCCCCCTCTCCACCACTGTGGGCACATCCTCCCGGTTCTTCAATATCATCTCAACCTTTCCCCTCTCGAGCTCGGAAGAGCCCCCCTACCAAGAAGGGCATTCATAGCCTTCGTAATTGCTCCCCTGGACATCTGGGGCCCAGTTTGAACCGAGATACCAAAACTGTCCCAGTCCAAGTCAACATGAGGCTCATGTTCAGATGGCCTCGCTTCCGCTGCTGATGTCACTACTGCGTAGCTCCTCGCCTTCTGCCGCGCCCCCGCCATCGCCATCCGGGCAGAGGCACAAACCAGCTCCCGGCACTCCAGCAGCTCAGCAAATTAATTCCCAGGGACAGTCACAGACCAAAGCAATCCTCAAAAAGCAAAGTCCTCCAGCTGAAGAAGTAAAGTTCCAAACTCGTCCACGCCAGAAAGCCAGCTCGCCCTGTCTTGCCGAACGCAAAAGCACCGTCTTCACATTCAGCCAGGCAGCCACACTGTGCAAAATGACTTTAGGGCAGAGAATCAGTGCCAAAACACAGCAAAGGCACCGAAAAACTTCAAACCCTCGATATCCAGGCACTCTTGGCAGTCCGCCAATGACAGCCGCACCCTGCTCCCTCGACAATGCAGAAAATTATCAAGGGATTTTCACGCTAAATGGAGGAGTCTTTAAAGCATTGGAAAGTTTCAACAGTCCAACAATAAGTTAGACTATGAAACCCCTCTGCCTCTGTTCCTTTCCCAGCGACAGGATCCTTCAAAGGCTGCTTAAAACCTCTCAGCCACTGGAGCTGAGAAAAACACAGCCTCTCTCTCCCTCTCTCTCTTTCTCTCTCTCTCTCTTTCTCTCTCCTCCAAGGTTAGTTCTGTTTGCCTTTATTTGCTTCAGTATTATTTGTTTAAGTGTTATTTGTTCATATGACATATTGCCTTGATTTATCATGCCTTTTCAACATTGTCAATAAACAATTAAGTTATTGTGGTAGTTATTATCTGCTTTCGTCTGTTTATATGCGTTATTTATGATGTTGGATATTTATGTTTATTTTTTGTGTTTACAAATATAGTTGATTTTTTTGTGTGAATGAAAATCTCCTTAACAAGCAGTTTGATTTCAGTTTTTTTTTTGCATTGTCAATACTTGAGAAAAACATGTTATTTTTTGCTTAAACCAGTTATCAGAAAAATATATTATGTTTGCCTTATGAACTTTAAGTTTATGAAAGAAAAAGAAAGAGATTAATAAAGATATATAATAATGTTTATGTAGGGGTTCCCTGAGAAATTATTTAAAGGGTTCTGCAATGATCAAAAGGTTAAGAAACACTGATCTAGTGGGTGGGAGAAACTGAAGGGAATCCACATTAGTCAGAAAATGGTGTCGATAATATTGGCCATTTTAGTGTCTGCTCCCCGTTGGATTGCAACCTTGTCGTTGTCGGGGAGCTTATGTGTCTCAGTGACCCCTAGAGCTATGCCAGCGGGAGATTTGTCTCCTGTTAGGGTCTCCTATGCTGGACAGGTCGAAGGGTAGAGGCGAGATGAAGAGCAATCCACTGGTCCTCCAGGTTGGAGATTGAGCACAGGGCTAACAACCCTGTCTCATAAAATAAATATGTTACGGAAACAGCAACTGAAGGAATCAACACCACTGAGTGGAGGACCTTCGTTGCTGCCCTACATGCCAGGAGGCATAATAGGCAGTAAGTAAGTAATTTTAGTGTCTGACAAAATGGATGATTTCTGCCTTTGCAAAACCTGCTTGGCATCTTTTTGCAAAGGCTGCAAAGACCATGAGGATCATGGCTCCAGAATGTCTGGGTCCTGGGAGGAAGTTAAGTACAGGGTGATGTCCAGATGTGCTCTTAATTGTTAATATGTATGAGGGTTTTGCAGAAGGAGATGAGTCCTGCTGCAAATGCATGATCAGGATTGGTTGGGGAATGGTATGTTATAATATCACTGTTAACTGTGTTGCATGGTCTTTGCACTGTTATTTGTGATTGGTCAAGGAGGGGAGCCTTGCCCAAATTGTTTATGTTACCTGGTAAAATGTTTCTTTACTTAGGGGAACTGTCTTCCATCAGGAACTTTCTATAAAAACAATGTAATGGGATATTTTGTGATCGGGTTAGGGAACTGTCAATTAAGGTATTGTAAGGTCTTTATTTATGATTGGTTTGTAGCGGTTTCCCCCCCACCCCCATGTATTTCGCGCTACGGGTCCGATATGGTATATAAGAGGGGAGAACACATGAGTCTGTGTCGATCTTCTGGGGGAGCACTTGTGACCGTGCTGACCTGCTGGAGGTGTCTATTCGCACGAGGCTGAAGGGCTTGGACGAGTAGAGACAAGGATCGGACCCGCTGTGTTGGTTAGGTATTGTATAGGGTAGTGTGTTTGTGAGTGAGAAATAAAGTTACTTGATCCAGTGCTTGACTCAGTGCTTTTACTGAACCAGACTAACGGGGTGAGAATAGGAGCTGAATTACAGTGTTAGATGAACTGTTGGGACTGAAGGCAGATAAATCCCCAGGGCCAGATCGTCTGCATCCCAGGGTACTCAAGGAGATGGCCCGAGAAGCGTATTTGGAAAGTAGTGATGCGATCAGTCAGTCAGCATGGATTTATGAAGGGGAAATCATGCTTGACTAATCTTTTGGAATTTTTTGAGAATGGATAAGGGAGAGCCAGTGGATGTGGTGTATCTGGACTTTCAAAAATCCTTTGACGGGACTTCCGGCGGCGTCATGGAGAATTAAGGCGCGGCACTGAGCTTCTCCCCCGAAAAAAAATTGTAAAAGTCGTTTAAGTCAGCACCGATTTTTTTTAAAAACTCACCGAAGTCGCCTGGTGTTGTGTAAGGGTGTTATCATCAGAAGGTGACGTGAAAATCGGGGAGATTAATGGTGAAATCGGGTGTTTAAATGAGTTTAAATGAGCAGAGATAATCGTTCAAGGGCGCCAGAGAAAAATACTATCAGCCTTCAGCTCGAGGAAGTTTTGGATACTCTGCAAACGACAGAAGAAGAAGATTCTTACAGCCAAGGGTCTCTGCTTGAAATGGCAACAAAAGGAGACAAGAAGGAGAAAGAGGTAAAGCAAATGCTTTTAGATATGACTGCTACAATTAACATGACACTGGAGAAGATGCAAAGTATGGACTCTCACATGGAAAGTAACAAACAGAGTATGGAAATTAATATGGAGAGTATTTCTCAAAAAATTGATAATACTTGCAGTGAGTTAAAAGAACTCAAAAAGCAGTATAAGGAATTTGATAAGAGATTAAATTCAGAGTGTGTCAGAATTGAAAATGATTACAACAAGAAATTTAAAGGTATAAGTGATGATATCGGAAAGCTGGATGAGATAATGGAAGAGATGGAGAATGAGATAAAAGAGATTGTCTCGGAAATAAAGAATTTGAAACAATCACAGAAAACTGAAGAGGAAAAACTTGGAAGAATGACTGATAAATGTCTGGACCTGGATTCAGGAAATCGGAGATATAACCTGAGGATTCTCGGAGTAAAGGAAGGACGAGAGGGACATGAATCTCAAACATGTACTTTCGTTACTGACTTACTCAAAGATGTGTTGGAATTGTCGGAAGAACCAAGAACAGACGTCGCTAAACGAGCTGGAAGAAGAACAAATGATTCAAGACAGATAATTGTGAAATTCCGTGACATCTCTTCAGTGGAATTTATATTGAAAAAGATCACTCATGGGAAGAAACTGACATACCGTGGGGATGATGTGCGAATATTTCGCGATTACTCTCCTGAGGTAGTCCAGAAAATGAGATTGTTTACACCGGCAAGACACACTTTGAGGGAAGTCCCGGGAGTAAGATATGGAATTTTGTTTCCCGGAAAAATGAAGATAACTTATAATGGCGTTGAACGCTCATTTGCAGCTCCCGGAAAAGCTTTAAAGTATGCAGAGGATATCGTTAAGAAAACATCGGGTCAAACTGCCGACAATGAAGAAATCTGAACTTTTTACATTAAAATGGCCGAGCTACCCAGACAATTATAAAGCTTATCTCGTTGGAATGTGTTATTCAGAGAGCTTGGTTATATTCAACCTTGGATGCAAAGCTCAAAGTTTAACCCCTTGGCACCTGCTTGTACGGTAGTTAACCCTTTGGTACCAGCTTGTATGATGTATGGTAGTTATAGAATGGGATATTATGTAAGAATACAGGGTGGATATATATGGGAAAGTTTAGATTAGATTAAGATTGGATAAATTAGAGGGACATATACTTATATAATCGTGTATATGTTTGTTCTATATTTGTTTTGTTTTTTTATTCCTTATGTCTCTTTTTTCTCTCGGCTGTCACTAGCACTGATTTGATGAACTCATATAAGAAAAAACACAATATGAAACGATATGTAACTTTTTATGAGGATTCGCCTAGGGGGAGGAGCTCAATGTATAACAACATCACGGAGGTCTATACATTTTTTGCCATCGTTGATGGCTATTCGTTCTTAAGGTATCTTCCCTTAGATACCTTAATAGCACCTTTTTTTTTAAAACACAAGCAAGATTTTTATCTGTTTAATTTTTTTGAAAGTAATTGTGTATCACACTCTTTTTTTCTTTTTCTAAGGCACTTTACAAGAAGGAGATGCAATATAAATTTAATAAACCGGGATGACCACCCAAGTCCTAAAGTTCTGAGGTATTTGTTTGCACCATATGATTCAGGAATATTACCCTGATTTACAATGCAAGACGATAGACAAATAAAGAATGGAGGAATTACATTTTGTAGTTGGAATATACGGGGTGCCAACGAACCAATTAAGAGGGGTAAAATTTTTGCCCAACTAAAATCGTTGAAAAGCGACATAATGTTTTTGCAGGAGACACACATGAAACAACAAACACAAATAAGATTAAAGGCGAATTGGATAGGCCAAACATACTACTCCTCATTTACTTCTAAATCTAGGGGTACAGCTATTCTTATTAGGAAAGGTATTCCTTTTAAATTAAAGAATACCATATCAGATAAAGAGGGAAGATATATTATAGTTTCGGGTGAAATTTATGCAACCCCACTAACTTTGATAAATATTTATGCTCCGAATTTTGATAACCCCCACTTTTTTGATAAAATTATTGACATAATATCAGAGTTTAATTACCAAAATGTGATAATAGGGGGGGACTTTAACTGTGTTTTAGATTCATATCTAGATAAATCAGCAAAACAAAAGAAGAGTAATTTAAAATCTAAAACTAGCGAACTTCTAAATACATATATAAAAAATACGAATATAATAGATGTATGGAGATCTGCTAATCCAGTTGGAAGGGAATACTCGTTTTACTCTTCGGTGCATAAAACTTATTCAAGAATTGATTATTTTTTAGTGGATATGAAATTAATGCCATATACAAACAACCCAACATACCACATTAGTAGTATCTCAGATCACTCCCCGTTGACATTTTCAGTAAAATTTGAGGGAATGCCGGGAAAAATTTTTTTTTTGGAGGTTTAATACACATATTTTAAATGACGTGCAAGGCTATCAATATTTAAAACAACAAATGGAACTTTTTTTCGATACAAATGATATACCAGGTACTTTGCCTTCTTTATTATGGGAAACTTTTAAGGCATTTATGAGAGGAATTATAATTTCATATCAAAGTTTTCAAAATAAAAAGAATAAGACAGAACAATTGTTGTTAGAACAAGAAATCAGACAGTTAGAGATGGATAATGCCAAAGATTCCACGACAGATAAACACAATAAGATAATATTACTGAAATTTAAACTTAATCGAATTTTATCGGCAAGGGTAATAAGACTATTCCAAATGACAAAACAGGAACATTTTGAGTTTGGTGACAAACCACATAAGCTTTTAGCTCGCCAATTGAAAAAACAAGAAAAGGAAAATACTATAACCAAAATTAAATCAGAGGAAGGAGAATTACTAATACTACCTAAAGATATTAATAATAGATTTGCCCAATTTTATCAAAACTTATATACATCTAAAATTAAAAGAGAAGATAGTAAAATAAAAAATTTTCTAGATAATTGTAATCTTCCAATACTGGACCTTTTGGAACAAGAGGAATTAGGAGCTCAAATTACAATCAAAGAAATAGGTGAAACAATAAAATCGCTGAAAAATGGTAAGACACCGGGACCAGATGGTTTTAATAATGAATTTTATAAAAAATTTCAGGAGATAACAACCCCTTATTTATTTAATTTATACTCCCATGCTTTTAAAGAAAACAAACTACCTGAAACACTAACAGAATCAACTATTACACTTATTCCAAAAAAAGATAAAGATTTAGAAGATCCGGGCTCGTACAGAGCTATATCACTTTTAAATACAGATCAGAAAATTTTAGCAAAGATTTTATCAAGAAGATTAAGCAAATATATTAGTAAATTGATAAACCCTGATCAAACGGGGTTTATACCTAAAAGATACTCATTTAATAATCTGAGACGTCTGTTTAATATAATGTACTCGCATAAAGTAGAGGAAGAAGATATATCAATTATTTCTTTGGATGCAGAGAAAGCATTTGATCAGGTAGAGTGGCAATA
This sequence comes from Amblyraja radiata, assembly GCF_010909765.2. Classification (NCBI taxonomy): domain Eukaryota; kingdom Metazoa; phylum Chordata; class Chondrichthyes; order Rajiformes; family Rajidae; genus Amblyraja; species Amblyraja radiata. The sequence continues at coordinate 54,076,641 of NC_045963.1, forward strand.
CTTATATAAAGTACTACAAAAATTTAATATGGGAGAGAATTTTATAAGATGGGTAAAATTATTATATGATAAACCGATGGCAAGAATTTTAACTAATAACATGTTATCTCAAAAATTTCAACTATCAAGGGGTAATAGGCAGGGATGTGCACTATCACCCCTGCTATTTGCCCTTATGATAGAACCCCTGGCTGAAAGTATAAGAATTCATCCGAATATTCAGGGCTATAATACCAGAGACTCAAAGAATAAAATCTCATTATATGCAGACGATATACTTTTATATATTACAAAGTCACAAACGAGCATACCAAATTTATTAAACTTAATAGAGGAATTTGGGTCTTTTTCTGGATATAGAATAAACTGGAATAAAAGTGAAATCATGACATTAAAACCTCAAGAACCTACACACTTACTGAAGTTCCCCTTTAAAATTGCAACAGAAAAATTTAAATATTTGGGTATTCAGATTACTAGAAAATATAAAGCATTATTCAATGCTAATTTCATGCCTTTATTAAATAAACTTAATACGTCGATTAAATTTTGGAAAACACTTCCCTTATCATTATTAGGTAGAATAAATGCAATAAAAATGATCTTCCTACCACAATTACTATACCTATTTCAATCTATACCGGTATATATACCAAAATACTTTTTTAAAAAATTAGACTCTAATATTACTAATTATATTTGGGACTATAGATCACATAGAATCACAAAAAAACACTTATGTAAACCAAAAGAGGTCGGGGGACTTTCACTTCCGAATTTTATGTATTATTACTGGGCAGTGCATATTAAGAATATGATTTATTGGTTGGATAGTGCTACCCAACAGACAGAATGGATAAAAATGGAGAAGGAGGATTGCCATCCTAGTAATATAGGAACGATCCTCTTCTCCCCAAAAAAACTGAATAACACAATATATAAGAAGAACCCAATTATATATGGTACAATAAGAATTTGGAAACAAATAAAATTATCTTTAAAATTAAGAAATCTATCACTGTTAATGCCAATAGCGAATAACCCTTTATTTAAACCATCTCTTATTGATAAGACATATAACCAATGGGAAAGTCTCGGAATTAGAAGGATCGGGGATATGTATGAAATGGGAAACTTACTATCATTCCAACAATTACAATTAAAATTTAAATTGAAAAACAACCAATATTTTAAATATCTTCAGATTTGCGATTTCGTGAAAAAATATATACAAGGATATCAAAAAGTAACTCCTGACTTATTGGAAGAGGCAATGAATATTGAAGCTGACTCACAAAAATTAATATCATATTTATATAATAGTATTCTAAATATAGACCTACCATCGACAGAGGTACTTAGAGAAGAGTGGGAACGGGAACTAATGATAAAAATTACGAAGGTTAAATGGGAAAAATACCTGATATATATTCACAAATGTTCAATTAATGTAAGACATAATTTAATTCAATTTAAAATTGTACATAGATTATATTACTCAAAAACAAGATTGAACAAATTTTATCCAAATATATCCGCCACCTGTGATAAATGTCTAGCCCAAAAGGCAACTATAACACACTCCTTAGTCTCCTGCATAAAACTTTATAGATTTTGGAATGATATTTTTGAAATATTTACAAAATTATTCAAGACAAGAATGGAACCTAATACTGAAATGATTATATTTGGCGTAATGGAAGATGGGAATAAATTGAACACATCTCAAAATCTATTCCTTAACTATGGTTTAATAATAGCAAAAAAATTAATTCTTAAATTTTGGAAAGGTACATCAATACCAACGCTTAAAATGTGGATTGCAAGCATGTTGGACACCGCTCATCTTGAGGAAATGCGATTCCTCCTAATGGATAAATCAGACCAATTCATAACGAGTTGGTCTCCATTCGTCGTTTTTTTGGAATCATATGGTGCAACACAACTGTAAAAAATAACTGTTTCAGGACTGGACGAGGGTTGGTCAAGACTATAAATAATGATCTCCTATTTTTTTTTTTTTTTTTTTTTTTTTTTTTTTTTTTTCCTTTTCTTCTCTCTATTCTCTCTCTCAACTTTTTTCATTTACTCGTTTTCTTTTTTCACACACTATATATTTCACATCTTTCTATCCTTTACTATCTAACTTCTTTTTCTTATTCTAATCTTTTTTCAGTGTAACAAAAAAAAAAAAAGAAGTTGTACATAAAATGTATTATGAAAATATATATTAGGCACTTTGGTGCCATATGACTGTACTTACTTCTAATAAAATAAAATATTAAAAAAAAAAAAAAAAAAAAAAAAAATCCTTTGACAAGGTCCCACACAAGAGATTAGTGTGCAAAATTAGAGCACATAGTATTGGGGGTAGGGTATTGACATGGATAGAGAACTGGTTAGAAGACAGGAAAGAGTAGAAATTAACGGGTCCTTCTCAGAATGGCAGGCAGTGACTGGTGGGGTGCCGCAAGGCTCGGTGCTGGGACCATAGTTGTTTACAATATATATTAATGATTTAGACGATGGAATTAAATGCAACATCTCTAAGTTTGCAGATGACACAAAGCTGGGTGGCAGTGTGAGTTACGAGGAGGATGCTATGCGGCTGCGGGGTGACTTGGATAGGTTGGGTGAGTGGGCAGAAGCATGACAGATGCAGTATAATGTGGATAAATGTGAGGTTATCCACTTTGGTGGCAAGAACAGGAAGGCAGATTATTATCTGAATGGTGTCAGATTAGGAGAAGGGAATGAAAGAGTTAATACAACCAAATGTAATTGGGTTCACAAAATTGAGTCGTTATAATTGTTCTTCTTACTAATTTAAGATGGAAACTAAAAACACGTGGTCTGGTAAAGGACAATAGAGTGACTCCGTGCCAAGTCTGTACAATGTTGCCAAACTTTGCAGATATTGGACTGTGCCAAGACTATATAATGTTGCTGACTTTGCATTTACTATGTAGAACACAAAAATTGAGTAAAAAGTTGTTGTTTTAGAATTAGTGAATTAGAATTACCTTTATTGTCATTCAGACCTTACGGTCTGAACGAAATCAGAATTTTGATATCAGAATCAGAATCAGAATCAGATTTTATCCGCCAAGTATGTTTTGCAACATACGAGGAATTTCACTGGCCAGGTCAGTCATACAATTAAAAGTAACAGACTCAAAAACACCTTTTAACATGTACAGCCACCACAGTGACTCTTACACATTCCTCACTTAGATGGAAGGCGAAATAAAGATCAAGTCTCTTCCTTTTGTTCTTCCTCGGTCGGGGGCCTCGAGCCCTTCATTGACGGGACGGTCTTGACTCCCGTAGCCGGCGGCGATCGGGGTCTCCGTGTCGAGGTGATCTACTCCCGCATCGGGGGGATGTCAGCTCCCCCGCGCCGGGCATTCGAACCTCACATCGGGGCCGGACGAACCTTCTGCGGCATTGGAGCTCCAGACAAGCCTCTCCCGAGACTGCGAGCCCTTGATGGTAAGTCCGCAGGCCGCGGTGGGAGCAATCCCAGTCGAGGGATCCGCTCAGATGTTAAGTCCGCGCCACGCGGTGGGGCTCATGACAGTCCGAGGCGGTTCTCAGCTCCAGCGATGGTAGGCCGCAGAGCACGGAGAAGGTGATCCGAAAATTGATCACATCTCCGGGAAGGTAAGAACTTGAAAAAAAGTTTCCCCTGATCGGCCCCCCCCCCCCCCCCCCCCTCCCCCCACATAAAACAAACCGAAGAACATAAAAACAAACCTTTAACAGGCGCTAAAAATAACAAAAAGGTGAAAAAACGAACAGACTGCCGAACAGGGCTGGCCATCTCCCCGGCGCCCCTGGTGGCAGAATATAGAAATTAAGATGGAAGCTTGGAGTATAACGTGTTTGTCCAAGTCCATGAAGAAAGGACTATGAGCCAATGACACTGCAAAGATAACCAATAACATGTTATTGGAGGAGCTTGATTTAGACCCAGGTCTTCTTCTATTCTGAAAGACTGTAGAATCTTTCAGTCATGCCATATTTGGACTTGGTAGGAGTGTTTTATTGATAACAAAAAAGTATAACTGAACTAACTTTCCTTTGTTCGGAGAGTGGATGCTATCTTGTTGCTGATCCCCGCCACTCCCGTCTGACGATCTATTAAAAGCTTGACTTGGTTTACCGTTAACCATTTGTTGTTGTCTGTTTTAAAAAGCGAACTTTAACAGGGAGGTGCAACAAGACCTGAGTGTGCTTGTTCATCAGTCACTGAAAGTAAGCATGCAGGTACAGAATGCAGTGAAGAAAGCCAATGGCATGTTAGCCTTCATTGCGAGAGGATTTGAGTTTAGGAGCAAGGAGGTCCTACTGCAGTTGTAACAGGGCCCTGGTGAGACGCAGCTGGAATATTGTGTGCAATTTTTGTCTCCTAATTTGAGGAAGAACATTATTGCTATTGAGGGAGTGGAGCGTAGGTTCACCAGGTTAATTCCCGGGATGGCGGGACTGACGTATGATGAAAGAATGGGTCGACTGGGCTTGTATTCGCTGGAATTTAGAAGGATGAGAGGATATCTTATAGAAACATATAAAATTCTCAGAGGATTGGACAGGGTAGATGCAGGAAAAATGTTCCCGATGTTGCGGGAGTCCAGAACCAGGGGCCAAAGTTTAAGAATAAGGGGTCGGCCGTTTAGGACTGAGATGAGGAAAAACATTTTCACCCAGAGTTGTGAATCTGTGGAATTCTCTGCCACAGAAGGACGTGGAGGCCAATTCAGTGGATGTTTTCAAGAGAGAGTTAGATTTAGCTCTTAGGGCTATGGGAATCAAGGGTTATGGGGGGAAAGCCAGAACAGGGTACTGATTTTGGATAATCAGCCTTGATCATATTGAATGGCCGAATGGCCTATCCTGCAACCATATTCTATGTTTATATGTTCCCTCAAACTGTGGAGCATCTTGGACAATACAGCTCACCCTCTCCATGACACACTAGTTAACCTGCGGAGTACCTTCAGCAACATACTGGTTCCACCAAGATGCAGTACAGAACGCCACAGGAGATCCTGGTGGCTGCGCGACTCGTTGCAGCGGCTCCTACAGCCTGTCTGTCTTTTTTTTATTTTTTGTCTAGTTAAATGTAGTGTTTGGTGTTTTTAAATACTGGTTTTTAAATGTGTATATGTGGGGGGCGGGGGGGGGGGGGGGGGGAAACCGTTTAAAATCTCTTCCCTGTCCAGGAGACCCGACCTTTTCCCTGTCGGGTCTCCGTTGTCGTTGGGGCCTAGCACCGTGGAGCGGCCTCCAACCTGAACGACCCAGGGGCTCGGGAGACTGCGCTGCGGACTACTCACCATCGTGGGGCTGGCCGGCCTCGGTGCGTGGGGAGCGGTGGTGACTCGCTGCTGCGACTCGACTCCTGGGGCTCGGAGGCTCCAGCAACGCAGCCGCAGGTCCGGTGGACATCGGGACATCGGGAGCTCGCGGGTCCGGGGGGAGAGAGAGACTGTTTACCGGAGCTCCCGCAACGCGACTTCTCCAGCCCGTGTCGCGGGGTTTGGAGCGACCCGGAGCGGGGAAGTACATCACCCGGCACGGCTTCATGGCCGTGGGACATTACAGCGCCCGCCGGGGGCTCCAACTTCGAGACTTCTAGACCGGGAGCGGGGCCGTAAATCACCCGGCACGGCCTAAAATGGCCGTGGGACTTAGCAACGCCCGCCTGGGGCTTGGACATCGGGAGAGACATGGAGAGCAGGGGAGAGAAAAGACTTTTGCCTTCCATCACAGTGGGTTCACTGTGATGGATGTTTGTGTGAACTTAATTGTGTGTATGTCTGTAGGACATTGTTTTTGTTTGTATGGCTGTGGAAACAAAATTTCGTTTGAGTCTGGGGCTCAAATGACAATAAATTTGTATTGTATCCTTCTTTCCTGTGGCTATCAAACAGCATAACTACCCCTTCTGTCATGGGATAGACTGAGTCCCCTCTTCTCCCTCCCCTCTCCAAATATTTACACATCCCCAATCCTTTCAACTCTTAATTTTAATTTCATGGTTCATGTGCTTTATGACTGTTGGCAGATCAATTTCCCTCCTGGGATAAATACATTTCTATCGTATCGTAAGTGAAATGTCAGAACCAATTTTCAGAGAAGAGGATGAGAATTGCCCAAGCATACGGCAAAGATTGGAAGGGGATCCTCATCATATCTAGTAGCGCATAGAGCTACACCACACAGCACATTAGGGAAGAGTCCAGGGGAATTGCTGTTTGGTAGGAAAATCTGGACCAAGATACCATGGGTTAGTGACATGATAAATGACCAAGAAGTGAGAGAACAGGATGCAGAAAAGAAAGGGGCATCAAAGCTTTATGCAGACAGGAGACGAGGTGCCAGACCATCAGATGTGATGCCAGGAGATGAGGTGCTAGTGAGAAGAGAAAGTCCAAGTTAAATGACCACAGCCATCTTTCCACAATCATACACTGTGGTGTCCAGACAAAGGATTAAGTCGCCCGAAGGAGTCGCATGATATAAACACGTCATATGTGAAAACGTATCACCGTTGTGATAGTCAAGAGACGCTGCAGACTGAAGTGGAGACTGTTGGGGATCAGACCAGGGACTACCAAATTGATGAGCCAAGAATGCACGAGTTTGAGGTAGAGACTATGCGTAACCAGAATCGAGATTTATTTCAAGCGGGCTAGACTACAAAGACTGAGGCTCTATAAGGCATGTGTCAGGAGTCATTTGGAGTAAAGTGAACAATTTTGGGCACATAAATAAAGAAGGATGTGCTGACCCTGGAGAGGGTTAAAGGAGGTTTACAAGAATGATCCCAGGAATGAGTGGGTTAACTTATGATGACGGTTTGACGGCACTGAGCCTGTACTCGCTGGAGTTTAGATGAATAGGGGGGACCTCATTGAAACGTGCTGAATAGTGAAAGGCTTGGATAGAGTGGATGTGGAGAGGATGTTTCCACTCATGGGAGAGTCTAGGATGAGAGGCCATAGCCTCAGAATTAAAGGACGTTCCTTCGGAAGGAGATGAGAAGGAATTTATTTAATCAGAGGGTGATGAATCTGTGGAATCGTTTGCCACAGAAGGCTGTGGAAGCCAAGTCAATAGATATTTTTAAAGCAGCGATAGATGGATTCGTGATTAGTATTGGTGTCAGAGGTTATGGGGAGAAGTCAGGAGACTGGGGTTAGAAGGGAGAGATAGATCAGCCATGATTGAATGGCAGAGTAGCTTTGATGGGCTGAATGGCCTAATTCTGCTCCTATCACTTATGACTGTGTAGCTAATACTCACTAAACCAGAAAGCATGCTGGTAAACTTCTGCATTCCCTCCAAAGCTTCCACACCCTTCCTGTGATGGGGTGACCAGATCTGCACAAAATACCCCAAATGCAGACTACCAAAGTCCTATAAAGTTGCATCATGACAGCCTGACACTTATACTCAATGCTCTGACCAATGAAGGCAAGCGTACCATACCTGTTCTTAACCTTATCATCTACTGTGGCCACTTTCAGGAATTTTTGGACTTGAAACCCAAGATACCTCTGTACATCAATACTGTTAGGGGTCTTGCCATTCATTCATTCCCCCTTACATTCAACTTCCCAAAGTGCAACTCCTCACACTTGTTTGGATTAAACTCCACCTGTCTTTGCTCTGCCCATTTATGTAGCTAATCTATATCTCAGTGTGTACTTTAACATAATTTGCCAGTCTTCAAATCCAGTAATCTTGGTTTTGCCTGCAAATTACTAACCAACCCACTTACGTCCAAGCCATTGATGCATATCAAAAATAACTTATCCCTGTGGAACACCACTGGTCAGACATCCAGCCTGAATTAACACCCTTCCACCACAACCCCCCTGTCTTCCATTAGTAAACTAATTCTGAATCTGTATACTGAATCCTGTGCATTTTAATCTTCTGGAAAGCCTACCAAGGGGGACTTTATCAAAGTATGTAATGATGAACAAATCTTTAAATCATTTCAGTGTGGTCGAATCACTTACATTACTTCGTGTATTCATGGCAATTTTACTTTCCATATTATTGGAATATCTGAAAAAAACATCTTAAAATTAATGTTTAAAATTGCCCAAACAGTTTAACATATAAGTAGGTATGTTACAAAACTTACCTTCAGCGGCGCTGCAGTTCTGTCACTACCTGTGTGCGCGACTTTGGTGCCTTTGAGAGGAGGGCGGGTTTAAAATGCCATTTCCTCCAGGCTGTTTAAATCGATGTTCATAAGCCTGTTTAATTGCTCAAGAAAAATCGCTGCGACTGCCGTTCTCTGCACTTATTTTTAAGCTAAGTTAGATAATTTAATTGTTATAGTAAATTAAAAATCATCTTCTAAAGCCGTGAACGCCGACAACGGGACGGATCTCACGTAGGGGACAAGGCAAGGTAGGCTGTTTATTTTTACATTAAAAAGTGCTTCTTAAGTTCCCTTTAATCAAAATTTTAAGTTGCGAGAAGGTGACTTGGAGCCCCTCCGAACCGGCAGTATTTTTCCTGCCGATATGGGGCTCAAAATCACTGCAACTGCAACGTTCCAAATGATCGCGTTCCAGAAAAACCCACTCGCAAGATGATTTAAATGGCCATTAATTTGGCATTTAATTTAAACACTAAATTCCTTAAATTTGGCCTATAAATCCATGACAATGAGATTTAAAAATCATGTTATATTGTGAATTCTTGTGTGTATGTTATTTGGACACTTAGCCTATTGAAAAATGTTGATCTTTTCTTAAGAAATGGATAGATGTTTAGATCTAGTAATTGAATTATGTAATTATCTACAATTGGGTAACTAACTAATTATATGCTTCAATTTCAAGTCATCCAAGTAAGATTGTTTCATATTTGTTTAAGAATGCTTCAATCTATAATAACTGAAAATTGATTTGTTTTCTTAATTTTTAATAAAGTTATGGGCTTTTGACTGTCCTCGGTCACAGCTTTTGTGTTAATTCAATGGGAAAGCAATAGGGAGGATTCACGGCAGTCGGGTCACGACCCATGACACGTACTGTTGCTACGCTACTCCAAATGGATTACACGCGAAGTACTGCACGTAGGCACTTACCATTGTTTCCAACGTAGCGGGCCTGTTAAAACACACGAAAATGTCGATTTTTGCACTGCAAATAATTATGGAAACTGGGATAAGCGTGAGATACATTTAGCCTACTTCAGAATTCCAAAAGTGAGGAGAAATGACGGTAGATAGAAGTGAGAGCTGAATCAAGAAAAAACACAAACAATGCCTTACTGTTGATGAAATGCAGAGAGCAAACGTGATAATTCCCAATATTTTCAATTCCGATATCTGCACAGCCAATGTTTACTTTAGCTGCTGTTGTCCCTTCAGCTCTCGCTTCTCTTTACCTTCATTTCGCTTCACGTTTGGAATTCTAAAGTTGGGTACATGTCTCTCACACTTACCCCGACTTCCACAATTTTTTTCAGCGTAAAAATCCAACATTTTGGCAGTTTTTAACAGGTAGGAAAGTACGCGTTTCTAGCATTAATAACATATACGTATAGTGACGGATGTCCTCCAGATGGATTGAGCGGCTCCGTGCGTCAAGTCCTCTGACCCAGTGACCTTTACGTGCAACCCCCCTATAGGGAACAAGATGCTAATTTCCGAGTATGGAAATGGCCATAACTCTTTTAATACTGAAGATATGAAAGTGAATTAGATGTCAAATTAAACTTCTGTTTATGCTTTATCTGATGGGATTAATTGCAGACTTGATTTTTAAAATCTCAAAATTTTGTAACATTGCTAATATAAGATGTATTGCTTGTCAATGTAACCTTTTTATTGGCTATCTGTACAATACAAACTCTCAGAAGCCATGATTTTTTTTTTGCCTTCTTTTAACTGAAAATAATACAGCATACTTGCCCTTGCACCATCCTATAAAATTGACTATTAACAAGATAACTTTACAATCAATTCAATTGCCCTCCCTCCCCCAATCTTCGGATCATACAGTCCTCCGATTGCCACTACCATCCCTCCCACTCATGTCCTCCTCCGACCCAGGTCCTGCCCACCCACCCAAGAACTCCGACCCAGGTTCTTCACCCCACATCGTGCCAGGACACTCCCCAGCTCCGCACCTCTCCCATCCGTCTTCCCCTAGGACCTCAGCTCCTCCCACCCAGGACTTCCACTTACCCCCACCTTGGACCCTCCGGCACGCCCAACCCGAATCTGCCTCGTCCACCCGATCCCCTCCAGGACGACAGCCGTCTCCCCCGCCATTCACTTATCACCCCACCAACCCATGTTCTCCATCACATCGCCATCTCCTCACCTCCACACCGCCGAGGCAACATTCACCAGCAACAGCAATAGCAACAACATCGCGGCGGCGGCGCCCATCCCACCCCGTATTCTCGCCACCTCCCGGCGGCGGTTGGCCGGCACGCGCATCCCTTTACCCACGCGCGCCGCAACCGGCTGCCGCGTCACGTGGGGTGCGGAATTTACTCCTTATTCGACCGACCCCCCCCCCCCCCCATGCCATGTCGTGGGCCACGCGACGTGGCTCTGCCCAAAGATCATAACTCCGTCTATGATCTTTGGCTCTGCCAGTGGCAGGTGAGGGTGTTGTAATTTGATGGAGGAACATATCACACCAGTCCTCGCTCCAATCCTTGGCCCAAAACTCGACATACATTCGTTATCGATGTCACCGTTTTCAGTCATCCGTTTACGAAGGTTTAGAGTGTTTAGTCACTGCATTTCACCGCATACAGACAACTGGATTGATGTCAACTGGCAGTGTGAGCTGCGAGGAGGATGCTATGAGGCTGCAGGATGACTTGGATAGGTTTGTGGATGGACATTCTTGCTATTGAGAAGGTGCAGCATTGGTTAATTCCCGGTATGGCGATGAACGAAAGGATCGACTGGGCTTATTTATCTTCACTGGAATTTAGAAGGATGGGAGGGTATCTTATAGAAACATAAAATTATTAAGGGATTGGACAGGCCAAATGCAGGGAAAAAAGTTCCCCACGTTGGGGGAGTCGAGAACCAGTTTACGAATAAGGGGTAGGCCATTTAGGACTGAGATGAGAACCTTTTCAACCGAAGAGTTGTGAATCTGTGGAATTATCTTCCATAGAATGCAGTGGAAGCCAATTCAAGAGAGAGTTAGATATAGTTCTTAGGGCTAATAGAATCAAATGATATGGGGAGAAAGCAGGAACTGGAGGGGGACCGAAGTTCTGGCAGGCAGGTTTGCTCGGGCTACACGTGTGGGTTTAAACTAAATAATGGGGGGGAGGGATTGACAAATTGGGAGTATAAAGATGAAGTTAAAGGGGAAATGAGTACAGGAAAAGTTACAAAAGACTCCCGAATTAATGGGAAGGAAAGTTCGAGAAGGGATAAGAGAGTAAGGTCAGGGCCAATTGTGAGCAGTGCGAGAGGGGAGGTGCATACAGAGGTCAAAGTGTTGTATATGAATGCGCGAAGTATAAGAAATAAAGTGGACAAGCTTGAGGCTCAGTTAAAAATTGGCAAGTATGATGTTGTCGGAATTACAGAGACATGGCTGCAAGAGGGCCAGGGCTGGGAACTGAACATTCAAGGGTATACCTCCTATTGAAAAGACAGACAGGTGGGCAGAGGGGGTGGGGTAGCTCTGTTGGTGAGGAATGACATTCAGTCCCTTGCAAGGGGTGACATTGAAACAGGAGATGTGGCGTCAGTATGGATAGAACTAAAGAATTGTAAGGGTAAAAAGACCCTAATGGGACTTATCTACAGGCCCCCAAACAGTTGTCTGGATATAGGGTGCAAGTTGAATCAGGAGTTAAAATTGGCATGTAGTAAAGGTAATGCTACGGTTGATATGGGAGATTTCAACATGCAGGTAGACTGGGAAAATCAGGTTGGTACTGGACTCCAAGAAAGGGAGTTTGTGGGGTGCCTCCGTGATGGATTCTTAGAGCAGCTTGTATTGGAGCCTACCAGGGAGAAGGCAATTTTTAGATTAGATTAGATTAGATTAGATTTCCTTTATTGTCATTCAGACCTTTCGGTCTGAACGAAATGCTGTTGCCTGCAGCCATACATGTAATAATAACAACACACAATAAACACAAATTAACATCCACCACAGTGAGTTCACCAAACACCTCCTCACTGTGATGGAGGCAAAATTCTTAGAGTTACTGTCTCTTCCCTCCTCTTCTCCCTCTGCGCCGAGGCGATACCCCACCGGGCGATGGTATCAGTCCTGCGGTTCAAGCTCCACGGCCCGGGGGTGGTCGAAGCTGCCGCCCTCCAGTCCAGCGGACGCAGCTGTTGCAACGGGAGCTCCGGAAAACAGGCACCAGCCTGTGACCTGCGAGCTCCCGACGTTGTCATCCACTGGCCCGCGGCCGAGCCCCGGATCCAGGTCGCTGCCGCCAGAATGCCGCCTCAGCCGCCGGAGCACCGTCTCCGCCCCGAACCGGGCCGCCCACACGGCAGCGTCTCAGCCCCGCACCGGGCTGCCCCCACAGGAGCGCCTTCCAGCCGGGAGCCGGTCCGCCCTCACCGGAGCGCCTTCCAGCCGGTAGCCAGGCCACCCACACGGCAGCGTCTCAGCCCCGCACCGGGCTACACCCACGGGAGCGCCTTCCAGCCGGGACCCAGGCCGCTCACACGGGAGCGCCTTCCAGCCAGTAGCCGTGCCGCCCGCACGGGAGTGTCTCAGCCCCGCGCCATCCGCCCTCACCGGAGCGCCGAGTCGTGCCGCTGCCCGGACGTCGCCACAGCTCAAAGACGGCCAGCCTCGCGTTGGTGAGTCCTGGCTGGCTCTACCTCCGGACCCTCGAGGTCGGTCGCAGGTTGGAGGCCGCCAGCTCCGCCATTAGGCCTCAGCGCAGACGGGGGAAGAGAAGGGGGATACGACAAAAAAGTCGCATTCCCCCGAAGGGAGAGACAGAAAGCCCTTTTTCACCCCCCCCCCCCCCCCCCCCCCACACACACATAACACCACCTAATAACCAAAAAATTTACTAAACTAGACACAGCGCCGCCAATTCTGGATTTAGTGTTATGTAATGAACCGGATTTGATAAAGGAACGAGGTTAAGGAGCCATTAGGAGGTAGTGACCATAATATGGTCAAGTTTAATAGTAAGATTAAACGAGAACTTACCAGTAAGAAGTTTGATCTTTATTTTATGATAAGTTATGATGGGCGATTACGTGAAGAACCCCGCCAGAGCGCACGCGTGTCAATCTTCAAAGCAGCGGTGTGTAATCACAGATAACAGTAATTGAAGTGACATAGTAAGATTAGAAAACTAGAACTACCAGATGACCTTCATGATATGCGGGTGGGCACGTAATCGCTCATCGTAACTCCTCATAAAATAAAGATCAAACTTCAAACTGGTAAATTCGCGTTTAATCTTACTATTTTACTTCAGTCACGTGAGTGATTCCGTGAAGATTTCAAAGCTCTGTGATTTCATGCCGTGGAAAAGTCCACACAAACACAACTGCATCAATTGACCACAGATAAGGGAAACATTGATAATGCATACAGACATGACATGGATTTAAAACATGCTGATGTTATTTAATGAACAAATAATAATAATAGTAACCCCTCTCATCCGGGAGAAACTATAAAATAGAACCTAAAATAGAGTTGGCAAATACCCCTGGTCTGGCTATGGGTTATTATACATGTTTGGAAAGCTCGTTCGTTAGGCCATCCTGCAGTTGCTAGGATGTGGTCCAGCGGATCGTACATAACCCTTGCTGCTGATGCTGTAGCAACCCTGGTGGAGTGAGATGAAAAGATATTAGTATCTACTCCTGCATAAGCCAAACCCCCGTTTTAACCACCTGAAGATGGTCTGAACTGATACCTTCTTATGAGGTTTTTCGTAACTAACAAACATTTCTAGTATCAGAGCCTCTAAGGCTCTAGGTGACCTTGACGTATTGTTGTAAATGTGTGACCACACAGAACCGAAGGTTCATGGAGTATGCCCTGAGAAGTTTGAGACCTAATGCCCCTGGCCTGCACTACTTAACTAAATCATAAACGCAAAATATTATATTATTTGCAGGTGTAACCATCTTGTCCAGTCGCAATTTATGTAGTGAGTGGACCCATTGCGCTGAGACCAGCGCCCTGATGATAACTACCTTATGCGAGCCAGGCCAAAGATAATGATGTTACTGGAGCCCCCTGGTGAATTAGTGTTAACACAATGTCAATATCCCATACTTCTGTGTGCTTGGGCCTGGGAGAACTTGTGTTAAAGATATCCTTTATAAACTGGATATCAGAGAGTGAGACCCGCCAGAGTGGGTCCCGCTTGCTGCAGGAAATATGATGAGAAGGCCCGTTGGGCTCAGTTAATGGTTTTATAACCTAATTTATTGTCAATGACCCATTTGAAATTAACTCCAGGACGTCAGTAATCCGTGCCGTATTATATGTAACATAGTATTTAAACAAAACGCTTCCCATCTCCTGAAGACGAATTGTACTGATTTTTTGGTGCTACCCCTGCACTCTGCAGTGAGCACACACATAGATCGGTCTGACAACCCGAGCCGCAGAAGCAGTCTTCTTAGAGTCTGCAAGTCAATGAATTGATTTTATCATGCAGGGCTGGTTTCCCGAGGCACAGGCTGAACCAGCAAATTGTATGTTTAGAATAACCATATAAGGCTTTATTATATTCCCAACATAAGTGGGAACCACGGCTGCACAGGCCAGTCAGACAGTACGAAAACCCCTGAAGCGGGATCTTGCTGAATTTATTGCAAGACCTGACTGATGAGGCAAAATAGAGAAAATACATAAAAGACCATTCCTTCCCCGTGTAGCGAGGATGTATCTCTCGCCACTGTGAACCTCATATTTTTGCAACCGGTGAATGTGCCTGGATACAAACATATCGATATTTGGTGTTCCATCGAATCATAATGTCATAAAATACTTTGTGATCCAACATCCATTTTGAGTTGTCATTGATTTTACGTGATGATACACCAGCGCCAAATGAGGTTAGGTAAATATGACCGGAACTTTGACTGGGTTGCACCCATGTGACTAACATATGCCACCACCACAGTGTATCAACTTGGAATTGAGCATGCAAATTATGCATATTCGCACAATAACCCTTTAACTCATAGAATGCACATACAGTAGCTTGCAAAATATTCATACCCCTTGAACATTTCCACATTTTGTCACGTTACAAACGTAAATGTATTTTATTGGGATTTTATGTGATAGACCAACACAAAGTGGTGCATAATTGTGAAGTGGAAGGAAGATGATACATGGTTTTCAAATTTTTTTACAAATAAAAAACTGAAAAGTGTAGCGTGCAAAAGCATTCAGCCCCCTTTACTCTGATACCCCTAAATAAAATCCAGTGCAACCAATTGCCTTCAGAAGTCACCTAATTAGTAAATAGAGTCCACTTGTGTGTAATCTAATCTCAGTATAAATACAGTTGTTCTGTGAAGGCCTCAGAGATTTGTTAGAGAACATTAGTGAACAAACAGCATCATGAAGCCCAAGGAACACACCAGACAGGTCAGGGATAAAGTTGTGGAGAAGTTTAAAGCAGGGTTAGGTTATAAAAAAATATCCCAAGCTTTGAACATGTCACGGAGCACTGTTCAATCCATCATCTGATAATGGAAAGAGTATGGCACAACTGCAAACCTACCAAGACATGGCCGTCCACCTAAACTGACAGGCCGGGCAAGGAGAGCATTGATCAGAGAAGCAGCCAAGAGGCCCATGGTAACTTTGGAGGAGCTGTAGAGATCCACAGCTCAGGTGGGAGAATTACTCCACAAATCGGGCCTTTATGGAAGAAGGCGAGAAGAAAGCCATTGTTGGGAAAAAAAGCCATAAGAAGTCCCGTTTGCAATTTGCCATAAGCCATGTGGGGGACACAGTAAACATGTGGAGGAAGGTGCTCTGGTCAGATGAGACCAAAATTGAAGTTTTTGGCCTAAATGCAAAACGCTATGTGTGGCGGAAAACTAACACTGCACATCACCCTGAACACATCATCCCCACTGTGAAACATGGTGGTGGCAGCATCATGCTGTGGGGATGCTTTTCTTCAGCAGGGACAGGGAAGCTGGTCAGAGTTGATGGGACGATGGATGGAGCCAAATACAGGACAATCTTGGAAGAAAACCTGTTAGAGTCTGCAAAAGGCTTGAGACTGGGGCAGAGGTTCACCTTCCAGCAGGACAACGACCCTAAACATACAGTCAGAGCTACAATGGAATGGTTTAGATCAAAGCATATTCATGTGTTAGAATGGCCCAGTCAAAGTCCAGACCTAAATCCAATTGAGAATCTCTGGCAAGACTTGAAAATTGCTGTTCACAGACGCTCTCCATCCAATCTGACTGAGCTTGAGCTATTTTGCAAAGAAGAATGGGCAAACATTTCAGTCTCTAGATGTGCAAAGCTGGTAGAGACATACCCCAAAAGACTTGCAGCTGTAATTGCAGCAAAGGTGGTTCTACAAAGTATTGACTCAGGGGGGCTGAATATTTTTGCACGCCGCACTTTTCAGTTTTTTATTTGTAAAAAGATTTGAAAACCATGTATCATTTTCCTTCCACTTCACAATTATGCACCACTTTGTGTTGGTCTATCACATAAAATCCCAATAAAATACATTTACGTTTGTGGTTGTAACGTGATAAAATGTGGAAAAGTTCAAGGGGTATGAATACTTTTGCAAGCCACTGTAGTGTCTATAGATAGTTGATACCAATAACTGGAGAATTGGTAACTCATGCAAATCCCTTCGGCCTCCGTGACTAGAGATGGCATTCGTAATTTTTCATCTTTGAGCACTAGCATCAGTTTTGTAATATAACTGAAGATTTCGTGAACAAAACCTACTGGAGCAATGCTGAATATTGTTCGTCCACCATTGTGACTTTGGTAGCTTCAGCTAGTAATAGCATAGGTCTGTTAACAATGACCTACATGGCACCTGAGAGGTTACTACTTTGCACGTTGTAAGTTCTGATAATGCAAAGGTCCAATTTGCACAGCTGAAACACAGCTGCTATATTGCCAATTACACTTAATGAATAGAAGGCTGCTTCATAACAACAAGGTTGTTAGAGGCTTCAATTGTTTCCAATCTCTTGCCCCAGGGCGGAGTCACAGACAAATGAATAATTAAAGGTAAACCCCAATAATCAATAACGCTAGTTGGCATCAACTTAAATTTAACTGGATGGATGAGGAATCTCAATTTCTCAATTATAGTTTGCAGCTGAAACAGTTGATTTTAGCAAAATACAGCGTTAGAATACCATCCAGATAAGCCAGAATAAGTGTTTTTGAGCTTTTGCCAGTCCAAGCACCGGTTTAATAATTTGGTAAATAACCTGGGAGCTGAAGTTAGCCCATTTTGCAACGCTTTAACTGTTATCATTGTCCCATTCAGATAAATTTCAAATGTCTCCGGTGATCCCTGAGAATGGAAATCAGTTGTTTAACCGTAACAAAATTCCATATTCTGAAATGTCTCTGTTGCACATACGAGTTAAATCAAAGATGAACCGACATCCTCCACCGTTCACAATGAACAGGTACACCTGCCATAATTCCGTGCCTACCTCGAACGACAATGACCAAATTCCCGAGCCTGTCTCGGAAGGTAATTCTGGCCATAATATTGAGCCTGCCTTGAAAGACAACTCTGGCCATAATTCTGGGCCTGCCTTGAAAGACAACTCCGGCCATAATTCTGAGCCTGCCTCGAAAGACAACTCTGGCCATATTTCCGAGCTTGTCTCGGAAGGCAATCCTGGCCATAATACTGAGCCAGCCTTGAAAAACAACTCTGGCCCTAATTCCAAGCCATGCTTGGAACCCTTGTATACTGTGCAAAAATAAACCAATCACATGTTTATCAACGAATCTGAATCTCATGTTATCATTGTCATTTGTACAAAAAACAAGCGTAAATATTACCAACTTGTAAATGGTCCACATACCCCATGTTTCGGAAGAACCAGACCCACCTACCTCCATGGCCACCGGTGGTCTTATGGTAAGCCCAAAGGCCCCTGATGTGGGTTCCCGTCCTTGATTGAATAGTAGGACTGGTAGGGTGTGTGGATTCCATATTTTCTGAGACCGGCTTGGACCTTGGCCTGAAAGACCTCTGCCCAGCTTTCAAGCTGCCACCAGCTTCGGTGAACTGCTTACTGCCGATGAGGCATGGGGTGTATCTTCGCCAAAACGATGAAGCTTTGTCATCGTTGGTACCTTGATTAGTCCAACAACTTTTGCTTCCTCATCCAGGTATACCTGTTGGATAAGTCTTACCTGAAGAGAAGCTTCGGCGGCTAGTTTCTTTTCACCAATGTCACCCCTGATAGCGCTGTTCACTGCCGTCCATGAGGGGAACTTTGGCCCCTTCCGGGTTTTCTGCCCACGGCAGTAACCCTTTCGTTTGCGAGTATTTCCTTGGAGCCATATGCATGTGCTCCAGTATGTTCCACGGACATACTTCGAATTTGAAGTCAGTTACACACTGACCACTCGCACTCCCCTCCACAGAGAGGGAGATTCGTAGGCAGCCCTGAAAACAGGTGCTGCCGCAGGCCCCTGAGGATACCTGCACTGACATGGCCCCTCCTACGGACCTATATCAGGATTTTTGTTCTGAGTCAGACAGGAACTGACCCCGAATGCTCCCCTCCTCAGAGAGGGAGACATTGTGCAGCCTTGTAACAGGTGCCGTTGCCGTGGGCCCACGAGGAGACCCGCGGTGATATAGCTCCCTCCTTTGGAGCCTATCATTGTGGAGCACCTCTCCATCAGGTGCTCCATGTGGGTTAGAGCATTCAAAGATGCTACCCATTGAATGATCCGCTCCATCAGGAATCCTCCTGGCCCGACTCGTTTGAGTCAACGGGCCTCTTTTCCTCTTCCCTACGCTCTCCTCCTCAGAGAGGGAGATATAATTTTGTGGCTTACCCTCCAAGCGGGTTTGCCTAGGTGCTACCGGCACCAGTCTGAAGCCGGTGGCTCCACCGCCAGCGACTCAAAAGGCGAATTCGACCGCCGCCTGCTACCCGCTCTTCCGCGGTCTCCGTAGCGGGTTCCCCGCGGTCCGTGGCCGGGATTCCCCGAGGTCGTGACCGGGATTCCCTGCGGTCCGTGACTGGGGGAGCGAGAACAGGCTCAAGCTTATAAAGTGGCCACAATGTAATCTGTTCTCCCCTCCATGGGCATCTCCGTAAGTCAGTCAAATATTAATACTATTGGGGTTGCCGGCGTCCCCATGATAGAACCTTCATCAGAACCCGCTCGTAAATATAGCGTCACTTACTGTACTTTTATAATCTCTAGAACAGCCCCAGTCTCGTTACTGGGAAGGCAGGCTCTGTGCAAACTGAAAGCAGCCTCTGCAGTTCCTTCCAACAGTAGTTTCCCAATTTAACGAGGAAGCAGAAGAGCCAAAACCCTGACTATTCCTCTTTCCCCATACGCTGCCTGACCTACTGAATTCACCCCGTATGTCTTATTTCGTAATACAATTATTAATACTTGTTTTACAATTCCACTAATATGGGAGGAAGGCCGTGTGAAACAATGAGTTTGGGTCTGAAGTGGGAACTGAAACAAGAGTAACTCGGGAGAGGAACTTGGTAACTCGGGAGTGGAACTTGACACATCGCGGAAATGAGAAGTAAACGGCAAACTTATACACACACATGGGAACTCGGTTAAAATCTTGATCATACACTTGGAATCTCATACACAACCACGAGTCTTTCACACGGGATACCTCGTGGGTCAGCTCGCACCATGAGACAGGGCTATAACTAGGAAAATGGACAAGGGACAGCCAGTGGATGTTGTGTATCTGGACTTTAAGAAAGCATTTGATATGGTCCCACATAGGAGATTAGTGGGCAAAATTAGGGCATATGGTATTGGGGGTAGAGTGCTGACATGTTGGCAGACAGGAATCAAAGAGTAGGGATTAACGGGTCCCTTTGATTGATTATTGATTGATTATACCTTTAATAATCCTTTACAGGAAATTACAGTGCCACGACAGCTTCAAGACAGACATAACACCACACATTTCCTCAAATGGCTTCCATACTTAACAAGTTAAAATACAAGTTAAAATACAAGTTAAAATACAATTAATTTAAAAAAAGTGCAGTTATTTATGCGCATTATATAACCTTATAGCAGCTGGTAAACAGGACTTCCTATGTCTCTCAATTTTGCACATTGGTGCAATCAGCCTCTGACTGAAGATGCTGCTCTTGATCACCTTCAGGGCATGGAGTGGGTGAGTGGGGTTGGTCATTATTGAACCCAGTTTGTTCAGAGTTCTGGCCTCTGCCACCTGCTGGACCGTTCGTTGCTCAGCCCCGACCACTGAGCCGGCTTTCCTGATTAGCTTGTCCAGTCTGTTTTTGTCCGCTATGCGGGCGCCATCTCCCCAACAGGCCACAGCAAAAAACAGAGCACTGGCCACCACTGAATGGTAGACACTGCACAGTAGGGGTTGGCAGATGTTAAATGACCTCAGCCTCCTTAAAAAATACAGTCGGCTTTGTCCCTTCCTGTACACCGCCTCCATATGACACTTCTAGTTCAGCTCACTGTCAAGCTGCACCCCAAGGTACCTGTGGTTAGCGACCACCTCCACCTCAGTGCCCTTAATGGTGATTGGTGTTGCTTGAGTCCTCCTCCTCCCCCTCCTGAAGTCCACAACTATCTCCTTGGTTTTTTTGGTGTTAAGATGGAGGTTATTGTGTGCACTCCACTCCACAAAGTTACTTATTATGTCTCTATACTCCTCCTCATTGCCCCCTTTAATGAGGCCGACAACAGCTGTGTCATCCGAAAACTTCTGCAAAAAGCAGCTGTTGGTGTTATATTGGAGATCCGCTGTGTAGATGGTAAACAGGAACGGAGCCAGCACAGTTCCTTGTGGAGCCCCTGTGCTGCTCAAGATGGTGCCCGAGACACTGTTCTGTAGGCGCACGTACTGTGGTCTGAGGGAAAGGTAATCCAAACACCACAGTACCAGTGATGGATCCACTTTCATCTTCTCCATCTTCTCCCCTAGCAGTCGGGGCTGAATTGTGTTGAAGGCGCTTGAGAAGTCAAAAAATGTAATCCTTACAGATGCATCAGTAGTGTCCAAATGTGTGTACACCCTCTGCAGCATGTAAATGAGGGCATCGTCGACACTGATGTTAGGCTGATATGCAAACTGTAAAGGATCCATTTGATTTGACACACTAGTCCTGATGTAGGAAAGGACAAGTCTCTCAAATGTCTTCATTATGTGTGAAGTGAGCGCTACTGGTCTGTAGTCATTGTGGAGAGTGGGATGGGTCTTCTTTGGGACAGGTACCAGGCAAGATGTTTTCCACAGCCTTGGAACCCTCTGTAGACGCAAGCTCAGGTTGAACAGGTGTGTTAGAATACCACACAGCTCTGAAGAGCAAGTCTTCAGTAGCCTTGGGCTGGTGTCATCAGGCCCCACTGCCTTCCCTGGCTTCAGTCTGTCCAGCATCACCTTGACCTGAGCAGTATGAAGAGTCATGGGTGGGGCTGCCGGTGGAGTGGGAGGTGGAAAGAGGGGACTCCGTACAGGTAACATCTCAGGAGTGATGGAGAGAGGGATGGGAGGTGGAGAGGAAGCAGCAATGGTTAGCAGACCAGGTGGGGGAGGCTGGGGTGGTGTGGGGCAGTCAAATCTGTTGAAAAATCTGTTCAGATCATCAGCCAGACTCTGTTCACCATCAGGCAGTGTACCACCATTCTGCTTCATGCCCGTGATCTTTCGCATTCCAGCCCATACCTGCTTCACACCATCTTGCTGCAGCTGTCGTTCTAATTTGAACCTATAGGCTTCTTTCCCCTCCTTAATCCTCACCTTCAGTTCCTTTTGAAGTTCTTTGATTTTATTCCTGTCGCCCTCCCTGAAAGCCTTTTTCTTCTCATTTAGTAAGGCCTTCAGGCTGCTGGTAATCCAAGGTTTGTTATTAGGGTAGCAACGAATTACCCTGGGTGGCATGATGTCATCATAACAGAAATTGATGTAATGGGTAATGCATTCTGTTAGTCCATCAATGTCTTCCCCATACTCCTCACAGAACACATCCCAATCTGTTGTCTCAAAACAGCACCTCAGGGCTTCATCTGCCTCGGGATACCAGTCTCTTGATGTTCTGGTGGTGACAGGCAGCCTCTTGGCAGCTGGTGTGTAGGAGGGAGAGAGATGTAGCATGTCGTGGTCTGATCGACCAAGAGGGGGCAGTGCAGTACATTTGTATGCATTTTTGACATTTGCATACAAAAGATCCAGCGTTTTATCACCTCTAGTTGTACAGTCAATAAACTGTTTAAAAGTGGGCAAAGTCTTAGAGAGACAGACATGGTTATAATCTCCAGACACAACAATGAACGCCTCTGGGTACTTGGACTGGAGTCCCGCTATAGTGGTGTGCAGCACGTCACACGCGACTTCCGCCTTGGCAGATGGAGGAATATAAACAACAATGGCTACCACCACAGTGAACTCCCTGGGTAGGTAATATGGTCTTAAACTAACCGCTAAAAGTTCAATGTCCTTGTTGCATATCCGTTCTTTGATAGTAGCGTGATTAGGGTTACACCACTTGTTGTTGACGAGCAGTAAAAGCCCCCCACCTTTCTGCTTACCGCTCGCTCCGGTGTCCCTGTCCGCTCGTATCGACCTGAAGCCGGTGAAACTGATCAAAGAATCGGGCGTGTGTTCCGTCAGCCACGTCTCTGTCAGGCTAACAATGCTGCTCTCCCGGTACACTTTCTGGTACCTGACCAGGGTTTCTAATTCGTCTAATTTGTTCGTTAGACAGCGAACATTTCCCATGGTGATAGATGGAAGGGCTGGTTTAACATTTCAAAATGGCAGGCAGTGATTAGTGGGGTACTGCAAGGCTCGTTGCTGGGACCGCAGCTATTTACAATATACATCAATGATTTAGATGAAGGGATTCAAAGTAACATTAGCAAATTTGCATATGACACAAAGCTGGGTGGCAGTGTGAACTGTGAGGAGGATGCTATGAGTGTTAAGGTTCATTTCATAAAACAGAGAACTCACAATAGGTTAGGTAAACCAACACAAGCTTTATTGATCATTGTTGTTGCTGGGGATTTTAACCAGGCCAACATGAAGACAGTTCTCCCACATTACTACCAGAATGTGGACTTTGCAACCAGGGGAGTGAACACACTGGACCTAGCCTATACAAACATCAAGAAGACATTCAAGGCAGTCCCCCGCCCCTACCTTGGCTCCACAGACCATATTTCTGTGATGATAATTCCTGCATACAGGCCCCTGCTTACCAGAGAAAAACCTACTGTGAAGCAGGTCAGGGTCTGGCCAGAGGGAGCTATGACAGCATTACAGGACTGCTTTGAGTGCACGGAGTGGGACATGTTCAAGAAGGCTGCATGTGACAACCAACACACCAACCTGGAGGAGTATGCTGCGTCCGTGTCTGCTTACATGGAAAAGTGCATAGAGGATGTCTGTGTCACCAAGACCATCACTATACTGGCCAACCAGAAATCCTGGATGACCCCTGAGGTACGTGGAATGCTGAGAGCACTAAATGCCGTGTTTAAATCCGGTGACTTGGTGGCACTCAGATCCGCAAGAACCAACCTGAACCGAGTCATCAGGCAAGCAAAGCGTGCCCATGGTCAGAAAATCCAGAGCTTCTTTCATGACCCCATGAACACCAGGCACATGTGGCAGGAAATCCAAACATTCACGGACTATAACACTGCTCCACCACCCTTTGAAGACAACATAAACTTCCTCAATGAACTCAATAAATATTTTGGACGGTTTGAGGCATTCAACAAATTGTAAAAGCTCAGCTGGTTTACTATCTACCATCCTTCCCCTTGTGTGACTACGGAACTGTAGTAATGTGGTGGACTGCTGTCTGCCCTTTGACATAGAAGCTGTTCATCTGCATCTTCAATGGCAAGTATATCATATTTAAACAAATAATCCCAAACTGTGTACAATACTCCAGCTGTGGTCTCACCAAGGTCATGATCAATTTCAATGACACTTCTTTGCTCCTGCATTCGCATTCTCTGGTAACAAAGGCTAACATACCATTTGCATTTCTACTGGCTTATTTCACCTGCATGTAGACTTTCAGTAACTTTCATTAACTTTCACACACATAGACCTAGGTCACTTTGATCATCAGCATTACCCAATCTCTTGCCCTTTAAAAAAAAATGTGCATCCTGGTTTTATGCCTTAAGGGTGGTGGATAATTTTTCCACATTATATTAGATCTGCCACGTTCTTGCACCTCACTCCACGTCCAGATCTGTTCAAAGTTTCATCCATCCTCTTCCCTACTCATAACACCACCTAGTTGGTATCACCATCAGAATCATTGAAATAGGTTGTTAGCAGCTGGGGCCTGAGCACTGATTCTGGCACCATTGGACTAATCATGGCCTGGCGACCCGAGAAGAATCTAGTTATTGCTGCAGGAGCTCCTCAGGGCAGTGTGCTGCAACTGACCATCAATGACCTTCCCCCACTCCGAATAAAAATGTGAATCATTGATGAATAATGTTGAATTCTATTTGTAAATCATCAACAAATGCAGCGGTCCGTGCCTGCATGTAATGCGATTGCATTAGCACCACACAAGGGCGAGGAATTCACTGTGCCTGATGTGAAAGTCTAACCATGAACCATTGCCATTTCCCTCACCGTCAATATCTGGTGGGGCATGCAGGGGATATCAATTAGAAGAAGGGGATATCAATTAACCACAAACTTAACTGATCCGGCCATAAGAGCAGGCCAGAGGCTGGGTTTCTTGTGGCAAATAACTCTACCTCTGACTTTTCCCTGCCCCCAAATCTTTTCTCCATCTGCAAGACACGTCAGGAGCGCATCGGAATACTCTCCATTTTCCTGGATGGGAGCAGCTCCAAAAACTCTCAGAGTTAAACACCATCTCGCACAGACGAGCCTGCCCTGAACATTCATTTCATCCATCTGTACGCCATAGTGTTAGTGTAAAATATCTGCAAATCTCGCTCAGGACCCCGTTAGAACTGCCAAACCCACAACCTCTATGGTAAGATGGACAAAAGCTTCAGGATCTTTTGGACACTACATCAACAGATTCCTTTCTGAGCAGTGTGTACATTTGACTCAGGAATATATATCAATATTTCTTCATTATTGTTGGGTCTAAGCCCTGGCATAAACCTCACTGATGGCACTGAGGGGGGGAACTTCCACTAGATGGCTCGCACCACCTTCTTATGGGCCTTTTCAAGGCCACCTCAAGGACAATTAACGACACTAAATGTTAATGTGCGTTTCTGTGATAGGAACAAAAAAGCAAAAATCTCAATTTATGTAGAAATTGGAGCAATGGATCAAGATTGACAACATTGTACTGTGTAGATAACAGCAAACTAATCAAGATTTGCTTAAGATTTGGGTTTATAGTAAAACAAATAAATGAAATTCACTATACCAAAAATGTGGACTGTTTCAACTGCTCACATTATCACAGTCCATTTTTAATAGGTTGAATAAACTTTTGCAGTGTATGTACTCGCTAGGGATGATCTGTGTCATTAGTCCATTTTAGTCAAAATACCTTTTTCAGTTTAACTGTTTTTGCAGGTTTTGTGTTTGCAGGCTCTGACCACTAGATGGTGCCATCTTTCAGTTCTGGCTTCTGCTCAGAATTGGTTGCCAAGCTTTAAGTGAGAAGAGATGAAATGGATGAAATTGTTTTTTGAGCCAGCAGAAATCTCAATGGGCCAAATGTCCTCCTCCTGTTTTATAAGGAAATAAATATGAAATTTACTGTCAACTTACACAGGGCCAATTTAGTAAAACATAAAATGCTGGAGGAATTCAGCAGTCAAGCAGCTTCTGCGGAAGGAATGGATCAATTGATCACCAGTTAGTGCATCAATGGACCATTATGGGCATCATTACTTTTGGCATATCTTTCATAAATTTGTTCTATATCACCGTCTATATCTCTTGTTTTCCTTTCCCCTGATTCTCCGACTGAAGAAGGGTCTGATTCCGAAACGCCACCTATTCCTTTTCTTCAGAGATGCTGCCTGACCCACTGAGTTACTCCAGTTTTTTGTATCTATCTTCGGTTTTATCGATCAAACTGTATTGCCGATTTGATCCGTGTCTGTCATTGGCCTGGAGGAATAAGCAACAGGTTGCTCATCCTGCAGACATGCTGCACCGAGGCCGTACTGGGATGCATCACAGGTCAAAGTAACAGGTTTATTGACATCATAATAAGCCAGAGTAGGTGGGAATGACATCTGATGTTTTAGAATGTCTAAAGCTTGTTGTTG
The DNA here is from genome assembly GCF_010909765.2 of Amblyraja radiata. NCBI lineage: Eukaryota > Metazoa > Chordata > Chondrichthyes > Rajiformes > Rajidae > Amblyraja > Amblyraja radiata. Next base: position 54,103,136 of record NC_045963.1, read on the forward strand.
ATGTTCGTGCCATGTCCAGGCAGTGTCCTTGTGAGTAAGTTGCCTCGAGGGAGCCGAGATCTCGGCGAAGTTGGGAACGAATTTTCCGAGGTAATTAACCATGCCCAGAAATCTCTGCATGCCTGCAACATCAGTGGTGTGGACATTTTGCTAACAGCCACAGTCTTAGAAGGAGCCTTGAGACCATCAGCCATGAAAATATGCCCATGTAGCTCACCTGGTTAACACGGAACCAACATTTTTGGGGATTCAGTTTTAAGTTCACTTCCGAGTGGGAGGAGAGTTAGAAGTGAGTCAGAGGGGGAAAACAGTTGAAAAGGAGAGGCAAAGCACAGGCAGACTTTACTCAGAGCTCCCGTGAATTTGGAAGCAACAGCAACAAAGAGAAGCAGGAGAAAACACTCATTGGCTCTAGCCCGAGTGGGAGGAGAGTTAGAAGTGAGTCAGAGGGGGAACACAGTTGAAAACTGAGGAATTTGGTTTGCAAATTGGTAAATTAGGCAATTTATCAGTCAATATAAGCAAGACGGCTCTTAGGGAGCGGCCTTGTGAGGGAAGTGCCATGTGAGAAAAGTGCGAGTCTTTGGCTCGAGAGTGCCCTGTGAGAAAAGTGCGAGTCTTTGGCACGAGAGTCTTCGGCGAGGAGGCTGAGGAGAGGAGGCTACACAAAACGCTGGAGAGGGAGAGACGAAAGAAGGAGATGTCAGGCAAGCTGATTCAGTGTGATGCTTGCAGTATGTGGGAGGCCAAGGACACTGCTGGTGCCTCTGGCTGCTACCAATATGAGAAGTGCATCCAGGTACAGCTCCTGAAGGACCGTGCTGGGGAACTGGAGAAGCAAGTGGATGACCTCAGGTTCGTCCGAGAAACTGATTCGTTCCTCAACAAGTCCTACAGTAAGATTGTTACACCTAAGGTACTGGAAGAGAGAAGGTGGGTGACGGTGAGAAAGGGAGGGAACCATGGAATGCAAATGTCCCCGGGTGTTATACCTCATGTGAACGGGTTCACCCACTTAGAAGCTGTTGGGACAGAAGACATTATTACACTGAGCGGTGGACTGGCTTGCGAAGCAAAAAGGGCTGTTGAGCCAAAACCAAAGAGGCCAACGTCAGGCAACATCATTGTAGTTGGAGACTCCATTGTGAGAGGTACGGACAGGGGTTTCTACGACAACAGACGGGATTCGAGGATGTTGTGCTGCCTTCCTGGTGCCAGGATCCAGGATGTCACAGACAGAGTGCAGAAAATCCTCAAGGGCGAAGGTGAACAGCCGGAAGTGGTAGTACATGTCGGCACAAACGATGTCGGAAAGAAGGGGATGAATATTCCGCAGCGTGACTTTAGATAGCTCGGGAAAATGCTGAAAAGCAGGACCTCCAGGGTTGTTATCTCCAGTTTGCTTCCAGTTCCTCATGCTGGCGAGAGCAGGAACAGGGAGATACAGGACCTGAATGTGTGGCTGAGGAACTGGTGCACGGAGCAAGGATTTAGATTCATAGAAACATAGAAATTAGGTGCAGGAGTAGGCCATTCGGCCCTTCGAGCCTGCACCGCCATTCAATATGATCATGGCTGATCATCCAACTCAGTATCCCGTACCTGCCTTCTCTCCATACCCTCTGATCCCCTTAGCCACAAGGGCCACATCTAACTCCCTCTTAAATATAGCCAATGAACTGGCCTCAACTACCTTCTGTGGCAGAGAATTCCATAGATTCACCACTCTCTGTGTGAAAAAAGTTCTTCTCATCTCGGTTTTAAAGGATTTCCCCCTTATCCTTAAGCTGTGACCCCTTGTCCTGGACTTCCCCAACATCGGGAGCAATCTTCCTGCATCTAGCCTGTCCAACCCCTTAAGAATTTTATAAGTTTCTATAAGATCCCCTCTCAATCTCCTAAATTCTAGAGAGTATAAACCAAGTCTATCCAGTCTCTCTTCATAAGACAGTCCTGACATCCCAGGAATCAGTCTGGTGAACCTTCTCTGCACTCCCTCTATGGCAATAATGTCCTTCCTCAGATTTGGAGACCAAAACTGTACGCAATACTCCAGGTGTGGTCTCACCAAGACCCTGTACAACTGCAGTAGAACCTCCCTGCTCCTATACTCAAATCCTTTTGCTATGAAAGCTAACATACCATTCGCTTTCTTCACTGCCTGCTGCACCTGCATGCCTACTTTCAATGACTGGTGTACCATGACACCCAGGTCTCGCTGCATCTCCCCTTTTCCTAGTCGGCCACCATTTAGATAATAGTCTGCTTTCCTGTTTTTGCCACCAAAATGGATAACCTCACATTTATCCACATTATACTGCATCTGCCAAACATTTGCCCACTCACCCAGCCTATCCAAGTCACCTTGCAGTCTCCTAGCATCCTCCTCACAGCTAACACTGGCCCCCAGCTTAGTGTCATCCGCAAACTTGGAGATATTGCCTTCAATTCCCTCATCCAGATCATTAATATATATTGTAAATAGCTGAGGTCCCAGCACTGAGCCTTGCGGTACCCCACTAGTCACTGCCTGCCATTGTGAAAAGGACCCGTTTACTCCTACTCTTTGCTTCCTGTTTGCCAGCCAGTTCTCTATCCACATCAATACTGAACCCACAATGCCGTGTGCTTTAAGTTTGTGTACTAATCTCTTATGTGGGACCTTGTCGAAAGCCTTCTGGAAGTCCAGATATACCACATCCACTGGTTCTCCCCTATCCACGCTACTAGTTACATCCTCGAAAAATTCTATAAGATTCGTCAGACATGATTTACCTTTTGTAAATCCATGCTGACTTTGTCCAATGATTTCACCACTTTCCAAATGTGCTGCTATCCCATCTTTAATAACTGACTCTAGCAGTTTCCCCATTACCGATGTTAGACTAACTGGTCTGTAATTCCCCGTTTTCTCTCTCCCTCCCTTCTTAAAAAGTGGGGTTACGTTTGCTCCCCGCCAATCCTCAGGAACTACTCCAGAATCTAAAGAGTTTTGAAAGATTATTACTAATGCATCCACTATTTCTGGAGCTACTTCCTTAAGTACTCTGGGATGCAGCCTATTTGGCCCTGGGGATTTATCGGCCTTTAATCCATTCAATTCACCCAACACCACTTCCCGGCTAACCTGGATTTCACTCAATTCCTCCTTTGACCCGCGGTCCCCTGCTATTTCCGGCAGATTATTTATGTCTTCCTTAGTGAAGACGGAACCAAAGTAGTTATTCAATTGGTCCGCCATATCCTTGTTCCCCATGATCAACTCACCTGTTTCTGACTGCAAGGGACCTACATTTGTTTTAACTAATCTCTTTCTTTTCACATATCTATAAAAACTTTTGCAGTCAGTTTTTATGTTCCCTGCCAGTTTTCTTTCATAATCTATTTTTCCTTTCCTAATTAAGCCCTTTGTCCTCCTCTGCTGGTCTCTGAATTTCTCCCAGTATGCTGCTTTTTCTGGCTAATTTGTACGCATCATCCTTCGCTTTGATACTATCCCTGATTTCCCTTGTTATCCACGGATGTACTACCTTCCCTGATTTATTCTTTTGCCAAACTGGGATGAACAATTTTTGTAGTTCATCCATGCAGTCTTTAAATGTCTTCCATTGCATATCCACCGTCAACCCTTTTAGAATTAATTGCCAATCAATCTTGGCCAATTAGAAACATAGAAACATAGAAACAAGTTGCAGGAGTAGGCCATTCGGCCCTTCGAGCCTGCACCGCCATTCAATATGATCATGGCTGATCATCCAACTCAGTATCCCGTACCTGCCTTGTCTCCATACCCTCTGACCCCCTTAGCCACAAGGGCCACATCTAACTCCCTCTTAAATATAGCCAATGAACTGGCCTCGACTACCCTCTGTGGCAGGGAGTTCCAGAGATTCACCACTCTCTGTGTGAAAAAAGTTCTTCTCATCTCGGTTTTAAAGGATTTCCCCCTTATCCTTAAGCTGTGACCCCTTGTCCTGGACTTCCCCAACATCGGGAGCAATCTTCCTGCATCTAGCCTGTCCAACCCCTTAAGAATTTTGTAAGTTTCTATAAGATCCCCTCTCAATCTCCTAAATTCTAGAGAGTATAAACCAAGTCTATCCAGTCTTTCTTCATAAGACAGTCCTGACATCCCAGGAATCAGTCTGGTGAACCTTCTCTGCACTCCCTCTATGGCAATAATGTCCTTCCTCAGATTTGGAGACCAAAACTGTACGCAATACTCCAGGTGTGGTCTCACCAAGACCCTGTACAACTGCAGTAGAACCTCCCTGCTCCTATACTCAAATCCTTTTGCTATGAAAGCTAACATACCATTCGCTTTCTTCACTGCCTGCTGCACCTGCATGCCCACTTTCAATGACTGGTGCACCATGACACCCAGGTCACGCTGCATCTCCCCTTTTCCTAGTCGGCCACCATTTAGATAATAGTCTGCTTTCCTGTTTTTGCCACCAAAATGGATAACCTCACATTTATCCACATTATACTGCATCTGCCAAACATTTGCCCACTCACCCAGCCTATCCAAGTCACCTTGCAGTCTCCTAGCATCCTCCTCACAGCTAACACTGCCCCCCAGCTTAGTGTCATCCGCAAACTTGGAGATATTGCCTTCAATTCCCTCATCCAGATCATTAATATATATTGTAAATAGCTGGGGTCTCAGCACTGAGCCTTGCGGTACCCCACTAGTCACTGCCTGCCATTGTGAAAAGGACCCGTTTACTCCTACTCTTTGCTTCCTGTTTGCCAGCCAGTTCTCTATCCACATCAATACTGAACCCCCAATGCCGTGTGCTTTAAGTTTGTAAACTAATCTCTTATGTGGGACCTTGTCGAAAGCCTTCTGGAAGTCCAGATACACCACATCCACTGGTTCTCCCCTATCCACGCTACTAGTTACATCCTCGAAAAATTCTATAAGATTCGTCAGACATGATTTACCTTTTGTAAATCCATGCTGACTTTGTCCAATGATTTCACCACTTTCCAAATGTGCTGTTATCCCTTCTTTAATAACTGACTAGCAGTTTCCCCATTACCGATGTTAGACTAACTGGTCTGTAATTCCCCGTTTTCTCTCTCCCTCCCTTCTTAAAACGTGGGGTTACGTTTGCTACCCGCCAATCCTCAGGAACTACTCCAGAATCTAAAGAGTTTTGAAAGATTATTACTAATGCATCCACTATTTCTGGAGCTACTTCCTTAAGTACTCTGGGATGCAGCCTATCTGGCCCTGGGGATTTATCGGCCTTTAATCCATTTAATTTACACAATACCACTTCCCGGCTAACCTGGATTTCACTCAATTCCTCCAACTCCTTTGACCCGCGGTCCCCTGCTATTTCCGGCAGATTATTTATGTCTTCCTTAGTGAAGACGGAACCAAAGTAGTTATTCAATTGGTCCGCCATATCCTTGTTCCCCATGATCAACTCACCTGTTTCTGACTGCAAGGGACCTACATTTGTTTTAACTAATCTCTTTCTTTTCACATATCTATAAAAACTTTTGCAGTCTGTTTTTATGTTCCCTGCCAGTTTTCTTTCATAATCTATTTTTCCTTTCCTAATTAAGCCCTTTGTCCTCCTCTGCTGGTCTCTGAATTTCTCCCAGTCCTCCGGTATGCTGCTTTTTCTGGCTAATTTGTACGCATCATCCTTCGCTTTGATACTATCCCTGATTTCCCTTGTTATCCACGGATGCACTACCTTCCCTGATTTATTCTTTAGCCAAACTGGGATGAACAATTTTTGTAGTTCATCCATGCAGTCTTTAAATGTTTTCCATTGCATATCCACCGTCAACCCTTTTAGAATTAATTGCCAGTCAATCTTGGCCAATTCACGTCTCATACCCTCAAAGTTACCTTTCTTTAAGTTCAGAACCATTGTTTCTGAATTAACAATGTCACTCTCCATCCTAATGAAGAACTCAACCATATTATGGTCACTCTTGCCCAAGGGGGCACGTACAACAAGACTGCTAACTAACCATTACTCATTACTCAATACCCAGTCTAAAATAGCCTGCTCTCTCGTTGGTTCCTCTACATGTTGATTTAGATAACTATCCCGCATACATTCCAAAAAATCCACTTCCTCAGCACCCCTGCCAATTTGATTCACCCAATCTATATGTAGATTGAAGTCACCCATTATAACGGTTTTGCCTTTGTCGCACGCATTTCTAATTTCCTGTTTGATACCATCTCCAACTTCACTACTACTGTTAGGTGGCCTGTACACAACACCCACCAGCGTTTTCTGCCCCTTAGTGTTTCGCAGCTCTACCCATACCGATTCCACTTCCTCCAAACTAATGTCCTTCCTTTCCATTGCATTAATTCTTAGATCACTGGGATCTGTTTTGGAGTAAGGGGGAACTGTACAAAAGGGACGGTTTGCGTCTTAACAGGTGGGCGACCAGCATTCTGGCAGGCAGGTTTGCCACTGCTACACGGGTGGTTTTAAACTGAATAAGGGGGATGGGGTGTCAAATGGGATAGTCGAGGATGGAGTTAAAGGGAAAGAGTGTAAAGGGATGGTTAATGACCCCAGAATTAACGTAAAAGGAAGCTCACAAAGGGATAGGAGAGTATGACCAAGTGTAATAGGGATCGATGTGAAAGGTAAGATGCGTAAGGAATTAAAAGTATTGTATACAAGTGCGCGAAGTATAAGAAGTAAAGTAGATGAGCTTGAGGCTCAGTTAGAGGTTGGTAGATGTGACATTGGGGGGATTACTGAGACGTGGCTGCAGGAGTATTGGGCCTGGGAACTTAATATTCAGGGTTATACATCCTATAGAAAGGACAGGCAGGTGGGAAGAGGAGGGGGGGTAGCTCTGCTGGTGAGGGATGGAATTCAGTCCCTTGTGAGGGAAGACATAGGGACTGATGAGGTAGAATCAGTGTGGATTGAGTAGAGGAATTGTAAAGGCAAGAAGACACTAATTGGTGTTATTTACAGACCCCCAAATAGTAGCCGCGATGTAGGGTGTAAGATGCAGCAGGAGTTAAAACTGGCATGTAAAAAAGGTAATGCTACTGTGGTGATGGGGGATTTCAATATGCAGGAAGACTGGGAAAATCAGGTTGCTTCAGGTCCCTAAGAAAGAGAGTTTGTAAAATGCCTCCGAGATGGATTCTTAAAGCAGCTTGTAATGGAGCCGACCAGAGAAAAGGCAATTCTGGATTTAGTGTTGTCCAATGAACCAGATATGATAAGAGAACTCGAGGTAAAGGAACCGCTTGGAGGTAGTGATCATAATATGATTAGTTTTAATCTGCAATTTGAGAAGGAGAACGTTAAATCGGAAGTGGCAGTGATGCAGTTGAACAAAGGGGACTATGAAGGTATGAGAGGGGAGCTGGCCAAAGTAGACTGGAAAGGGATCCTAGCAGGAATGACGGTGGAACAGCAATGGCAGGAATATCTGGGCATAATCCGGAAGACGCAGGATCATCTCATTCCAAAAAGGACGAAAGATTCTAAGGGGAGTAGGAGGCAACCATGGCTGACAAGAGAAGTTAGGGATAGAATAAAACTAAAAGAAAAGATGTATAACACAGCAAAGAGTAGCCGTAAGGCAGAGGATTGGGAAACTTTCATAGGACAACAGAAGGAAACAAAACGGGCAATACGGGCTGAAAAGATGAAGTACGAGGGGAAGCTGGTCAGGGATATAAAGAAGGACAGTAAAAGCTTCTTTAGATATGTTATGGGATAAAGAATAGCAAAGTCAAATGTGGGTCCCTTGAAGGCAGACACGGGCAAAATTATTATGGCAACAAGGAAATGGTAGAAGAGTTGAATAGGTACTTCGGATCTGTCTTCACTAAGGAAGACACAAACAATCTCCCAGATGTACTGGAGGACAGAGGATCTAAGGGGGTAGAGGAACTGAAAGAAATTTTCATTAGGCGAGAAATAGTATTGGGTAGGCTAATGGGACTGAAGGATTATAAATCCCCTGGGCCTGATGGTCTGCATCCCAGGGTCCTCAGGGAGATGGCTCTAGATATAGTGGACGTATTGGTGATCATTTTCCAATGTTCTATAGATTCAGGATCAGTTCCTGTGGATTGGAGGATAGCTAATGTTATCCCACTTTTCAACAAAGGAGCAAGAGAGAAAACGAGGAATTTCAGACCAGTTAGCCTGACTTCGGTGGTGTGAAAGATGCTGGAGTCAATTATTAAAGAGGTAATAATGGGGCATTTGGAAAGCAGTAAAAGGATTAGTCCAAGTCAACATGGATTTATGAAAGGGAAATCATGCTTGACTAATCATCTGGATTTTTTTGAGGATGTGACAGGTAAAATGGATGAAGGGGTGCCAGTGGATGTAGTGTATCTAGACTTTCAGAAAGCCTTTGATAAGGTCCCGCACGGGAGACTGGTGACTAAAATTAGAGCACATGGTATTGGGGGTAGGGTGTTGACATGGATTTAAAATTGGTTGGCAGACCAAAAGCAAAGAGTAGGAGTGAACGGGTCCTTTCCAGAATGGCAGGCAGTGGCGAGTGGAGTGCCGCAAGGCTCGGTGTTGGGGCCGCAACTGTTTACCATATATATTAATGATTTCGAAGAGGGAATAGGAGCAACACTAGCAAGTTTGCGGATGACACAAAGCTGGGTGGCAGTGTGAACTGTGAAGAGGATGTTAGGAGGATGCAGTGTGACCTGGACAGGCTGAATGAGTGGGCAGATGCATGGCAGATGCAGTATAATATAGATAAATGTGAGGTTATGCACTTTGGCGGCAAAAACAAGGGGGCAAATTATTATCTCAATGTGGTTAGGTTAGGTAAGGGGGAGGTGCAACGAGACCTGGGCGTCCTTGTACACCGGTTACTGAAAGTTGGCTTACAGGTACAGCAGGCAGTGAAGAAAGCTAATGGAATGTTGGCCTTCATAACAAGAGGATTTCAGTATAGGAGTAAAGAGGTTCTTCTGCAGTTGTATAGGGCTCAGGTGAGACCACATCTGGAGTATTGTGTACAGTTTTGGTCTCCTAATTTGAGGAAGGACATCCTTGTGATTGAGGCAGTGCAGCGTAGGTTCACGAGATTGATCCCTGGGATGGCGGGAGTGTCATATGAGGAAAGATTGAAAAGACTAGGTTTGTATTCACTGGAGTTCAGAAGGTTGAGGGGGATCTTATAGAAACATATAACATCATAAAAGGACTGGCCAAGCTAGATACAGGAAAAATGTTCCCAATGTTGGGCGAGTCCAGAACCAGGGGCCACAGTCTTAGAATAAAGGGGAGGTCATTTATGACTGAGGTGAGAAAAAACTTTTTCACCCAGAGAGTTATGAATTTATGGAATTCCCTGCCACAGAGGGCAGTGGAGGCCAAATCACTGGATTTAATTCAAGAGAGAGTTAGATAGAGCTCTAGGGGCTAATGGAGTCAAGGGATATGGGGAGAAGGCAGGCACGGGTTATTGATAGGGGGCGATCAGCCATGATCACAATGAATGGCGGTGCTGGCTCGAAGGGCTGAATGGCCTCCTCCTGCACCTATTTTCTATGTTTCTATGTTTTTATGTTTCCCTGGCATGCTCGAAAACCTTCACATTTGGTTCGCCGGCTCACCGTCTCATGTCCAGACAGACCTGGGCTACTCTTCCAGTCTAGAAGCAGCTGCTCCAGCCACAAGTCTGCGAGCCCGAGGTGGTTCGGGTACGTCTGCAGCGTAAAAAACTGACACAGAAGACGTACTACAACCGTTCTAGTTCTCCTCTCCAACCATTGTTGGAGGGCCAGGTGTTCCGTCTCCAAACCCAGAAGGCGTATGGGCACGGTCAAGGAGATGTGTCTGGAACCAAGGTCTTATTTGATTCAATCTGGCGGAGGTCTATACAGACGAAACCGACAACATTTTCTGCCAGTAAATTAACCGGTGCCATTGAGGCAGGTTCAGTATGATTATGCAGATGTCCCAGATGAAGTGTTATGGACACGGAGACCAGGTATGCTCAGATCGAGACGGAATTACTGGCAGTGGCCTTTACATGTGTCAAATTCAACGATTCCATTTTTGGCAAGGCTCTTACCATAGAGACCGATCAGCGACCTTTGGTTACCATTTTAAACAAGCCTATACATGCTGCTTCGGCGCGGCTGCAAACAATAATGCTGCAGCTCCAGAAGTATGATATCTCTCTCACTTACATGCAGGTTAAGCACATGTATCTGGCTGACACATTATCCCGTGCTCCCAGGAGGTTGAGCGTCCAGCACACATCAGAAATAGACACATTTGACGTCATGGCAATTGATTTCACTCATCCTTCACATCTGGATACTTTGGTGGTTCCTACGGCAAAGATGCCACCCAGCAGATGCTCACCTCGGTCATCAATCACGGATGGCCTGGCAATCAGCATTCGCTTCTGCTTGCTGTTCGGCCTTACTTTTCTGTCTGAGACGAACTGGGCATTGAAGGTGGGCATATCATAAAGGGCCATAAGGCAGTGATTCTGGCTTCACTCCAACAGAAGTACTTTGACACCATACACGGAGGTCATCCTGGTTCTGAATCTACGGTGCAATGAGCAAAGAGCATGTTTTGCTGGCCTGCCATGTCAGATTATATATGCCAGAGGGTGCAGTCCTGCGCTGTGTGCAACAGCATGACTCCACATCAACAGAAAGAGCGCCTTTTGCAGCACCCGGTTCCTGACTTGCCGTGGTCTATGGTGGCTACTGACATTTTCGACTGGAGTGGCAACCAATACTTGGTCCTGGTTGACACTTACTCCGGATGGTTTGAGATCGATCAGCTCCCCACATCTTCGTCAAGAAACATGGGAGGCATTTTTTGGTCCATAGGGTACCTCAAACACTCATGTGTGACAATGGTGGCCAATTCACAAGTCAGCGTTTCAAGGGCTTTGCAAGGGAATGGGATTTTAGACACATCACCAGCAGTCCGGAATACCCCCAGTCCAACGGGCCGGCTGAGCGAACTGTCCGCCGTGCAAAGGAGCTCATGGAGAAGTCCAGCAGGGCTGGGTCTGACGTGTTTTTGGATCTTCTCAATCTCTGCAGCATACGACGTGATCCCACTTCGGACACCATGTGCAAAGTGCTTTTTTTAATTTTTTTTAATTTTAATTTTTTAATTTTTTTATTTTTTTATTAGAAGTACAGTAAACTACAGTAATACACATCACATATATCTTATTACATTTGTTGTACCACTTCATTTTTCGAGCTTTAAAAAAGGTAGAAATAAAAGAAGTAAGGAAAGTGAGCAAGAGTCGTGAAGGTGCAGGAAAGTGTTGGGAAAAGAAAGCCCCTTAAAAAAGAAGGTAAAGAAGGAAGTAAAGAAAGGAAATAGACCCTAGAAAAGAAAGAAAAAAAAGAGAAACAATCGCTCTATTATAACACAAAACTCCGCCAAAAAGGATATACCAACCATGTTTTTTTACCCCCCGTTACCAGATCCTGGTACCATTTATTTTTTAAATTACTATTGCACCTTATGCTTGTAATAGATCCATAAATGCAGACCACGTCTTTTGGAAGTGGTCTGCTTTGCCTGCTAGGAGGAGTCTCATCTCTTCCAGGTGTAATGTTTCGAACATGTTTGAAATCCACATTTATATTGTTGGTATTGGAGCGTTTTTCCAGAATTTGAGTATAAGCTTTTTTCCCATTATTAGCCCGTAATTAAGTAAGTTCTTTTGAAACACGTTTAGTTCGGGGTTACCTTCCGATATTCCAAAAATGATCCATTCTGCTTTTGGTACAAGTTTTATTTTAATTAATTTTGTGAAGATTTCAAATATTTTGTTCCAGAATTTTTGGAGTTTTATACAAAAAACAAAAGAGTACGCTATGGTAGCTTCTTGAGACTGACATTTATCACAAGTGGGTGAGACATTGGGGAAAAGTTTTTTTATTTTGGTTTTTGAATAATATAGTCTACTAGACTAAGTGGGAACCGTTGGGTCCCAGCATCACACAGGAGGGCTGGTCATCCAACGCAATATTCCACCTCTCCACCAATTCTAATATTGGTGGCCAGTTGGGGGGGGGGGGGACACTTTCTGGAGCGCTAGTATGGGTGTTGTGGGCTGAAGGGACTGGTTTCCAGAGGGCTAGTATGCAAATTGTGCGCCAAATGGATTCTTGGGCTGGCGTCTCAGTCAATCAAACCTGTTGTGCTGGCAACTCACTCACTCACGGCTGGTGGGCTGGTAGTTGACTCACGGCTAATCCTTGAAATTCTATTTCAAGCAGGGTATAAGGCCACCAAATTCAAGTGCAGTTTCTTACCACTTCTAGCAGGGTGCAAGGCCACCAAATTCAAGTGCAGTTTCATACCATTTGAAGTAGGGTGCAAAGCCACTAAAGACAGCGAGTCGTGACCTCTCCCTCCTCCATCTTGCAGAGACTGAGCCACACCCACATTTCCGGGTTTTATAACCCCTCCCCCCCCCCCACCGGAAAAGGTGTGGCTTTCATGGAGTGATTAACAGGAGAGAGATTCTCAACATTTTTTGTTAAACGAATAACACTTTTATTTTTCATTGATGGGAAGAATTCTCTGCATCTGCTCAGCGGAGGGGGACTGAGTAAGATGGCCAAAAATCACAGCCGTAAGTGGTAGCGTTTTATCTAAAATCAATATACAGTGCAAACAGGAAGTAAGTGCATTTGCAGTAGTGCCTTTTAACTTCACCATTTGCAGTAAGTAGTGCCTGTCACCCTCATACCACCATTTGCAGTAAGTAGTGCCTTTCAACTTCAAGCCAAAGCAACCAAGCCACCATTTGCAGTAAGTAGTGCCTTTCAACTTCAAGCCAAAGCTCCCAAGCCACCATTTGCAGTAAGTAGTGCCTTTCAACTTCATGCCACCATTTGCATTAAGTAGTGCCTTTGAATTTCAAGACACACCCAAGCCAAGCCAACCGGAGATGGTGGGGGTGGGTGGTGGGGGGGGGGGGGGGGGAGCGCTAGTATGAACCATTTTAGAACCAATAGACATTTTTTTTGCAAGCTTTAGAACCAATAGACATTTTTTTTGCAAGCTTTAGAACCAATAGACATTTTTTTTGCAAGCTTTAGATCAAATAGACTTATTTTTGCAAGCTTTAGAACCAATAGACATATTTTTGCAAGCTTTAGAACCAATAGACATTTTTTGCAAGCTTTAGAACCAATAGACAATTTTTTGCAAGCTTTAGAACCAATAGACATTTTTTTGCAAGCTTTAGAACCAATAGACATTTTTTTTGCAAGCTTTAGATCAAATAGACTTATTTTTGCAAGCTTTAGATCAAATAGACTTATTTTTGCAAGCTTTAGAACCAATAGACATATTTTGCAAGCTTTAGAACCAATAGACAATTTTTTGCAAGCTTTAGAACCAATAGACAATTTTTTGCAAGCTTTAGAACCAATAGACATTTTTTTGCAAGCTTTAGAACCAATAGACATTTTTTTTGCAAGCTTTAGAACCAATAGACATTTTTTTGCAAGCTTTAGAACCAATAGACATTTTTTTTGCAAGCTTTAGAACCAATAGACATTTTTTTGCAAGCTTTAGATCAAATAGACTTATTTTTGCAAGCTTTAGAACCAATAGACATATTTTTGCAAGCTTTAGAACCAATAGACATTTTTTGCAAGCTTTAGAACCAATAGACAATTTTTTGCAAGCTTTAGAACCAATAGACAGTTTTTTGCAAGCTTTAGAACCAATAGACAGTTTTTTGCAAGCTTTAGAACCAATAGACATTTTTTTGCAAGCTTTAGAACAAATAGACTTTTTTTTGCAAGCTTTAGAACCAATAGACATTTTTTTGACAGCTTTAGAACTTATAGACATATTTTTGCAAGCTTTAGAACCAATAGACATATTTTTGCAAGCTTGGAACCAATAGAGACATATTTTTGCCAGCCTTAGAACCAATAGACATATTTTTGCAAGCTTTAGAACCAATAGACTTATTTTTGCAAGCTTAGAACCAATTGAGACATTTTCTGCAAGTTTTAGAACCAATAGAGATACTTGTTGCAAGCTTTAGAACCAACAGAGACACTTTTTGCAAGCTTTAGAACCAATAGAGACACCTTTTGCAAGCTTTAGAACCATTAGAAACACTTTTTGCAAGCTTTAGAACCAATGGACATTTTTTTGCAAGCTTTTGAACCAATAGACATATTTTTGCAAGCTTTAGAACCAATAGACATTTTTTTGCAAGCTTTAGAACCAATAGACATTTTTGTGCAAGCTTTAGAACCAATAGACATTTTTTTGCAAGCTTTAGAAACAATAGACATTTTTTTGCAAGCTTTAGAAACAATAGACATTTTTTTGCAAGCTTTAGAACCAATAGACATTTTTTGCAAGCTTAAGAACCAATAGACATTTTTTGCAAGCTTTAGAACCAATAGTCATTTTTTGCAAGCTTTAGAACCAATAAACATTTTTTGCAAGCATTTTAGAACCAATAGACATTTTTTGCAAGCTTTAGAACCAATAGAGACACTTTTTGCAAGCGTTAGAACCAATAGACATTGTTTTGCAAGCTTTAGAACAAATAGACTTTTTTTGCAAGCTTTAGAACCAATAGACATTTTTTTGCCAGCTTTAGAACCTATAGACATTTTTTTGCAAGCTTTAGAACCAATAGACATTTTTTTGCCAGCTTAGAACCAATAGAGACATATTTTTGCCAGCTTTAGAACCAATAGACATATGTTTGCAAGCTTTAGAACCAATAGACATATTTTTGAAAGCTTAGAACCAATAGAGACATTTTTTGCAAGCTTTAAAACCAATAGAGACACTTTTTGCAAGCTTTAGAACCAATAGAGACACTTTTTGCAAGCTTTAGAACCAATAGACATTTTCTGCAAGCTTTAGAACGAATAGACATTTTTTTGCAAGCTTTCGAATCAATAGACATTTTTTTTGCAAGCTTTAGAACCAATAGACATTTTTTTGCAAGCTTTAGAACCAAGACATTTTTTTTGAAAGCTTTAGAACCAATAGACATTTTTTTGCAAGCTTTAGAACCAATAGACTTTTTTTGCAAGCTTTAGAACCAATAGACATTTGTTTGCCAGCTTAGAACCAATAGAGACATATTTTTGCCAGCTTTAGAACCAATAGACATATTTTTGCAAGCTTAGAACCAATAGAGACATATTTTTGCCAGCTTTAGAACCAATAGACATATTTTTGCAAGCTTTATAACCAACAGACATATTTTTGCAAGCTTTGAACCAATTGAGACATTTTTTGCAAGTTTTAGAACCAATAGAGACACTTGTTGCAAGCTTTAGAACCAATAGACATTTTTTGCAAGCTTTAGAACCAATAGACATTTTTTTTGCAAGCTTTGGAACGAATAGACATTTTTTTTGCAAGCTTTAGAACCAATAGTCATTTTTTTTGCAAGCTTTAGAACCAATAGACATTTTTTGCAAGCTTTAGAACCAATAGACATTTTTTTTCAAGCATTTTATAAACAATAGAGACACTTTTTGCAAGCTTTAGAACCAATAGTCATTTTTTTGCAAGTTTTAGAACCAATAGAGGCACTTTTTGCAAGCTTTAGAACCAATAGACATTTTTTGCAAGCTTTAGAACCAATAGACATGTTTTGCAAGCTTTAGAACGAATAGACATATTTTTGCAAGCTTTAGAACCAATAGACATATTTTTGCAAGCTTAGAACCAATAGAGACATTTTTGCAAGGTTTAGAACCAATAGAGACCCTTTTTGCAAGCTTTAGAACCAATGGAGACACTTTTTGCAAGCTTTAGAACCAATAGTCATTTTTTTTGCAAGTTTTAGAACCAATAGAGACACTTTTTGCAAGCTTTAGAACCAATAGACACTTTTTGCAAGCTTTAGAACCAATAGACACTTTTTGCTAGCTTTAGAATCAATAAACATTTTTTGCAAACTTTAGAACCAATAGAGACACTTTTTGCAAGCTTTAGAACCAATAGACACTTTTTGCTAGCTTTAGAATCAATAAACACTTTTTGCAAGCTTTAGAACCAATAGACATTTTCTGCAAGCATTAGAACCAATAGACATTTTTTGCAAGCTTTAGAACAAATAGACATTTTTTTTGCAAGCTTTAGAACCAATAGACACTTTTTTTTGCAAGCTTTAGAACCAATAGACATTTTTTTGCAAGCTTTAGAACCAATAGACATTTTTTTGCCAGCTTAGAACCAATAGAGACATATTTTTGCCAGCTTTAGAACCAATAGACATATGTTTGCAAGCTTTAGAACCAATAGACATATTTTTGGAAGATTAAAACCAATAGACATTTTTGCAAGCTTTAGAACCAATAGAGACACTTTTTGCAAGCTTTAGAACCAATAGAGACACTTTTTGCAAGCCTTAGAACCAATAGACATTTTCTGCAAGCTTTAGAACCAATAGACATTTTTTGCAAGCTTTAGAACCAATAGACATTTTTTTTGCAAGCTTTAGAACCAATAGACATTTTTTTGCAAGCTTTAGAACCAATAGACATTTTTTTTGCAAGCTTTAGAACCAATAGACATTTTTTTTGCAAGCTTTAGAACCAATAGACTTTTTTTGCAAGCTTTAGAACCAATAGACATTTGTTTGCCAGCTTAGAACCAATAGAGTTCCTGCATAAAACTTTATAGACATCATTTTGCAAGCTTTAGAACCAATAGACATTTTTTTTGCAAGCTTTAGAACCAATAGACATTTGTTTTGTAAGCTTTAGAACCAATAGACTTTTTTTTGCAAGCTTTAGAACCAATAGACATTTTTTTGCAAGCTTTAGAACCAATAGACATATTTTTGCAAGCTTTAGAACCAATAGACATATTTTTGCAAGCTTAGAACCAATTGAGACATTTTTTGCAAGTTTTAGAACCAATAGAGACACTTGTTGCAAGCTTTAGAACCAATAGAGGCACGTTTTGTAAGCTTTAGAACCAATAGAGACACTTTTTGCAAGCTTTAGAACGAATAGAGACACTTTTTGCAAGCTTTAGAACCAATGGACATTTTTTTTGCAAGCTTTTGAACCAATAGACATATTTTTGCAAGCTTTAGAACCAATAGACATTTTTTTGCAAGCTTTAGAACCAATAGACATTTTTTTGCAAGCTTTAGAACCAATAGATATTTTTTGCAAGCTATAGAACCAATAGACATCTTTTTGCAAGCTTTAGAACCAATAGACACTTTTTTTGCAAGCTTTAGAACCAATAGACACTTTTTTTGCAAACTTTAGAACCAATAGAGACACTTTTTGCAAGCTTTAGAACCAATAGACACTTTTTGCTAGCTTTAGAATCAATAAACATTTTTTGCAAACTTTAGAACCAATAGAGACACTTTTTGCAAGCTTTAGAACCAATAGACACTTTTTGCTAGCTTTAGAATCAATAAACATTTTTTGCAAGCTTTAGAACCAATAGACATTTTTTTGCAAGCTTTAGAACCAATAGACATTTTTTTGCAAGCTTTAGAACCAATAGACATTTTTTTGCAAGCTTTAGAACCAATAGACATTTTTTGCAAGCTTTAGAACCAATAGAGACACTTTTGCAAGCTTTAGAACCAATAGACATTTTTTTTGCAAGCTTTAGAACCAATAGACATTTTTTGCACGGTTTAGAACCAATAGACACTTTTTTTGCAAGCTTTAGAACCAATAGACACATTCTGCAAGCATTTTAGAACCTCTAAGGGCACTTACATTTGAGTAGAAATGTGTTCAGTGTTATTCACAGCTCAAAGAAACGTGACCCTCTGCCTTCCTCCATCTTGAAGAGACTGTGTGGCACACCACTTCCTGGTTTTATAGTCCCTCCCCCCTGCCGCCAGCGGGGACAGCAGAGAAAATGGGGAATTTTGTAAAATCATTAATATCTCTGTCATTTTTAATCGACGGGAAAAATCCTCGGCACACATGTGGCGGAGGGGGGCTCTGAGTAAGGTGGCCAAAAATGACGGCCGTAGGTGGCGGCGTTCTCTCGGAAATCGCAGCACAGATGGCCAAAACCGGTCAAGAACAGACTTTTAGTAATGTAGATGTAATGTTTTGAATTGAATTAGAGTATGTCGTACGTTGATCGAGCATTTATGCACATATAGTAAGTGTTTATCCCAGCTCTCTTTTGAAATTTTTATAGCTAGTTCTTGTTCCCAGTCTCTTCTAATACCATCAGTTGTAGGTATATCTATATTTAAAATAGTGTTGTATAAGTATGATATTAGATTTGCTGATTCAGCCTTTGTCTTCATTGCTTCATCCAGTAAGTCTGGAGGCATGTTATGATAGTCTTTTGTGTATTTTTTCAGATAGTCACGGATTTGAAGATATTTAAAATATTGATTATTTCTCAATTGTATTTCAGTTGTAATTGTTGAAATGATAATAATTTTCCCAATTCATACAAGTCTCCGAGCGTTTTGATTCCCATTCTTTCCCATTGTGTAAATGATTTATCTATAATTGAAGGTTTAAACGACGGATTATTGACTATTGGCATTAAAAGAGATAGATTTCTTAATTTTAGATTCTGTTTTATTTGTTTCCAAGTTCTAATTGTGCTGTGTATAATTGGGTTTTTATTGTAATTTTTGTTATTCAGATTCATTGGTGAGAGGAGAGTCGCTCCTGTATTACACGGAGAGCAGTCCTCTCTCTCCATTACAATCCAGTCCACCTGCTGGGCAGAGTTGTCCAGCAGGTGAATCATATTTTTAATATTTACTGCCCAATTATAGTACATAATGTTAGGGAGCGCTAGACCACCCATCTCTTTTGGTTTACTAAGGTGTGCTCTTTGTATTCTGTGGGATTTATAATCCCATATAAAATTTGTGATGCCTGAGTCCAATTTATTGAAAAACTTTTTTGGAAGATATATAGGTATTGATTGAAATAAATATAGGATTTGTGGTAAAAAGATCATTTTTATAGCATTTATTCGACCTATTGAAGACATCGGGAGCGTTTTCCAGAATTTGATTAGATTATTTAGTTTCTTAAGTAAGGGACTGTAATTGGCATTAAACATCGCGTGATAGTTTCTAGTAATTTCAATTCCCAAATATTTGAATTTTTCTGTGGCTATTTTAAAGGGGAATTTCAAGAGATGTGTTGAGTCTTTTGGTTTTATCGACATAATTTCACTTTTGTTCCAGTTTATTCTGTATCCTGAGAAAGATCCAAAGTCCTCAATTAGATTTCATATGTTTGGTATACTGATTTGGGGTTTTGTGATGTACAGTAGTACATCGTCTGCATATAAAGATATTATGTTATTTGAATATTTTGTATTATAACCGTAAATATCCGAGTGTGTTCTGATTTTTTCAGCTAAAGGTTCAATTACTAGAGCAAATAACAGCGGTGATAACGAACATCCTTGTCTATAGCCTCTTGATAATTGGAATTTCGTAGATAGTATATTATTAGTTAATATTCTAGCCGTGGGTTTGTTATATAATAATTTTATCCATGCGATGAAGTTCTCTCCCATTTGAAATTTTTGCAATACTTTAATCATATAATCCCATTCTACTTGATCAAATGCTTTTTCTGCGTTCAATGAAATGATAGATAACTCTTGTTCTTGAGGTTTGTGTGAATGCATTATGTTAAGCAGACGTCTCAGGTTATTAAATTAATGTCTCTTAGGTATAAATCCCGTTTGATCCTTGTTTATTAATTTACTAACATATTTACTTAGTCTTCTAGCTAGTGTTTTTGCTAATATTTTCTGATCCGTATTTAACAAAGCAATAGCTCTATATGAGCCTGGTTCTTCTATATCTTTATCTTTTTTGAGTATTAATGTGAACGTTGATTCTGCTAGTGTTTCAGGTAAGATTTGTTCTTTAAAAGCATATGTATACATTTTCTGTAAACGTGGTGTAACTATGTCGTAAAAACATTTATAAAATTCATTACTGAATCCGTCTGGTCCTGGTGTTTTTCCATTCTTAAGTGTGTTTATCGTATCTTCTATTTCCGTAGATGTAATTTGTGCTCCCAGTTCCTTTTGTTCCTTCAATTCTAGTTTTGGAAGGTTACAATTGTCCAGAAATTCTGAAACTTTATTATTGTCTATTAACGTTTTGGATGTGTATAAATTCTGGTAAAATTGAGCAAATCTTTTATTGATATCATTAGGTAGTGTTAATAATTCCCCTCTATCTGATTTAATCTTTAAAATTGCATGATCTTTTTCCCGTTTTTTCAGTTGGCGTGCCAAAAGTTTATGGGGTTTATCCCCAAATTCGAAATGTTCTTGTTTTGTAATTTGGAATAGTCTTATAACTTTCTCTGACAATAATTTATTTAGTTTAAATTTCAGTATTAAAATTTTATTATGTTTATCCATAGTTGGATCTTTAGCATTATCTATATCTAGTTGTCTGATTTGTTCTTCTAATTGTCTTTGTTCATTCTTATACTTTTTGTTTTGAAAAGCTTGAATGAGATAATGACTCCTCTAATAAATGCTTTGAAGGATTCCCATAGTAAAGTGGGCGATATATCTGGTGTATCGTTTGTCTCAAAAAATAGGTACTTATGATACACAGTTAAAGCACTTATGATACACAGTTATTACATAGCAATGTTACAAAATTTTGAGATTTTAAAAATCAAGTCTGCAATTTATCCCATCAGATAAAGCATAAAAAGAAGTTTAATTTTACACCTAATTCACTTTCATATCTTCAGTATTTAAAAAGTTATGGCCTTTTTCATACTCGGAAATTAGCATCTTGTTCCCTATTGCTTTTCCATTGACTTAACTCAAAAGCTGTGATCGAGGACAGTCAAAAGCACATAACTTTCTTAATAATTAAGAGAACTGAATGAAATTTTCAGTTATTATCGATTGAAGCATTCTGAAACAAATATGAAACAATCTTTCTTGGATAACCTGAAATTAAAGCATATAATCAGTTAGTTACCTAATTGTAGCTAATTACAAAATTCAGTTACTAGATCTAAACATCTATCCATTTCTTAAGAAAAGGTTAACATTTTTAAATAGCCTAAGTGCCCAAATAACATTCACACTAGAATTCACAATATAACATGATCTTTAAATCTCATTGTCATGAATTTATAGGCCAAATGGAAGGAATTTATTGTGTGATACCCATAAATTAATGGGCATTTAAATCATCTTGCGGGTGGGTTTTTGTGGAACGCGATCGATTGGAATGTTGCGGTTGCGGTGAATTTGAACCCCATATCGGCCGGAAAAACACTGCTGGTTCGTATGGGGCGAAAATCACATTTTCGCCAATTAAATTTGGATTAAAGTCATCCTAAGAAACAAGTTTATATGTAAAATATACGACTTACATTATTTTTTGTACCCTACTTGAGATCTGTCCCGTTGTAGGTGTTGAGGGCATTAGAAGTAGCTTTTTATTTTACTCCAGCGATTAAATTGTCCAGCGATTTTTTTTTTAAACTTCCGAGAACGGATGTCCGGTCGATTGTTCTGCAGCAGCTGGCAGCCCAAGGAAGTTCGCCTCCGACAGGCAGGGGAAAACAATATTTTAATCCTGCCCCCCACCCTCAAAGGTGCCAAAGTCACGCACACGGCCAGTGGCAGAACTGCAGCGCTGCTGAAGTTAAGTTTTGTAACATCGCTATATTATATATCATATCAAGTACTTTAATTTTTATAGATACAGAGACCCTCGAGTTTTGTACTGTAGGCTCTGAATCGTAAGTTAAAACTAAAAAACATCATGGCTGCCCTCATGCCACAAGGTGGCGGTGGTGTGGAAAACCTGACATGGATTATGGATCAGGTCATCAGCAGCAAAACCAGCCACGGATGAAATCAGCAATACTCTCTGATCTACAGGTTAAACCCAGCATCTGCAGTTCCTCCCTACACAGTGCATCAATTTAGTTTAGTTTAGTTTAAAGCTACAACATGGAAACAGGGCCTACGGCCCACTGAGTCCATGTTGACCGTTGATCACCCGTTCACACTAGTTTGATATCATCCCACTTTCCCATCCACTCCCTACACACTAGCAGCAATTTACAGAGGCCATTTAACCTACCAATCTGCACATCTTTGGGATGTGGGAGGAGACTGGAGCACTCGGTGAAAACCCATGCAGTCACAGGGAGAACATGCAAACTCCACAGACAGAGTCCGGGGTCAGGATCAATTCCGGGTTTTTGGTGCTGTGAGTTGGTGGCTCTACCAACTGTGACACCGTGCTGCCCATATTGTATTTATATAGTGTCTTTAATGTAGAATAAGATTCCAAAATGTTTCTGAACTGCCATAGCCAAAGCAGTTTGTAAATCAAATAAAGGGAAACTATGAAATCTGAAAAGTTAATGAAGATTCTTGATCTGCCATGAAGATACTAGGAAGTCAGAGTCTGCGCCTAGTGTAGTGATTGGCTTATCTACCAACTCTTCCAGAGTTCTTCCACTTCCTACAATGCACAAGTCATAGGTTTGAAAGAATTATCTGCACTTCTCTGAATATGTACAACAACAGCAACGTTCAAGAAACTTGTTTTATTAAATTTTCATTGGCATTTCCTCAGGGATCGAGGCTGACTTGCTTCCACCCTTGTCTTGTGGGTACTCAGGTGACTGATGAGGCCAATGTGGTTTCCACAGATGGGGAAGGAGGTGCCTGATGGGATGGGCAACAAGAAACATGGTGAGTGTGTAGGAAGGAACTGCAGATGCTGGTTTAAATTGAGAATAGACATAGAATGCTGGAGAACTCAGTGGGATAGGCAGCATCTCTGGAGAGAAGGAATGGGTGATGTTTCGGGTCAAGACCCTTCCTTAACTGATGTCAGGGGAGTGGGGAGTACATAGATTAGGACGTGTATAGATAAGGAAGTGTAAGGTGTGAAACCAGGACAAAGGGAATAAAGATCAAGGAAAATGTAGAATAGATCATTGTTGGTTGGGAGAATGTAACAGGAAACAGAGATAAAATGTAGTCTGAGACAATAAGACTGGTCAGAGAACTGGGAAGGGGGAGGGGATGGAGAGAGAGGGAAAGCAAGGGTTACTTGAAGTTAGAGAAGTCAAAATTCATACCGCTGGGGTGTAAGCTGCCCAAGCGAAATATGAGGTGCTGCATCTCCAATTTGCGCTAGGCCTCACTCTGACAATGGAGGAAGCCCAGGACAGGTCAGTGTGGGACTGAGAAGAGGAGATAAAGTGTTGAGCAAACAGGAGATCAGGTAGGTTTAGGCAGATTGAGCAGAGATGTTCAGTGAAATGATCGCCGAGCGTGCACTTGGTCTTGCCAATATACAGGAGTCCACACCGGGAACAGCGGATACAGTAGATGAGGTTGGAGGAGGTGCAAGTGAACCTCTGCCTCACCTGAAAAGACCGTCGGGATCCTTGGAGTCGAGGAGGGAGGTATTGGGACAGGTGTTGCATCTCCAGCTGTTGCAGGGGAAAGCACCTGGTGAGGGGGTAGTTTGGGTGGGATAGGATGAGTTGACCAGGGAGTTGTGCAGGGAACTGTCTCTGCAGAAAGTGGAAAGGGGTGGAGATGGGAAGATGTGGCTAGTAGTGGGATCCCATTGGTGGTAGCGAAAATGTCAGAGGATTATGTGCTGTATGGGCTGATGGGGCGGAAGGTGAGGATAAGGGGGACTGTTCCTGTAGTGAATGGGGGGAGGGGGAGCAAGAGCGGAGCTGTTTGATATCGAAGAGACCCTAATGAGGGAGTCTATAATGGAAGAGAGGAACCACCATTTCCTAAAGAAAGAGGACATCTCTGATGACATGGACATTTAAAGGGGAAATTTTAAGAGTACAGAATCTTTATGTTCCTGTTCGGTTGAAAGGAAACAGTAAAAATTGGAAAGAGCCCTGGTTTTCAAGGGAAATTGGACATCTTGTTCGGAAAAAGAGGGAGATCTACAATAATTATAGGCAGCATGAAGTAAATGAGGTGCTTGAGGAGTATAAGGAATGTAAAAAGAATCTTAAGAAAGAAATTAGAAAAGCTAAAAGAAGATATGAGGTTGCTTTGGCAAGTAAGGTGAAAGTAAATCCAAAGGGTTTCTACAGCTATATTAATAGCAAAAGGATAACGAGGGATAAAATTGGTCCATTGGAGAAACAGAGGGGGCAGCTATCTGCAGAGCCAAAAGAGATGGGGGAGATATTGAACAATTTCTTTTCTTCGGTATTCACCAAGGAGAAGGATATTGAATTATGTGAGGTAAGGGAAACTAGTAGAGTAGTTATGGATACTATGAGTTTCAAAGTAAAAGAAGTACTGACACTTTTGAAAAATATAAAAGTGGATAAGTCTCCAGGTCCTGACAGGATATTCCCTAGGACATTGAGGGAAGTTAGTGTAGAGATAGCCGGGGCTATGACAGAAATATTTCAAATGTCATTAGAAACGGGAATAGTCCCCGAGGATTGGCGTACTGCTATGTTGTTCCATTGTTTAAAAAGGGTTCTAAGAGTAAACCTAGCAATTATAGACCTGTTAGTTTGACTTCAGTGGTGGGCAAATTAATGGAAAAGATACTTAAAGATAATATATATAAGCATCTGGATAATCAGGGTCTGATTAGGAACAGTCAACATGGATTTGTGCCTGGAAGGTCATGTTTGACTAATCTTCTTGAATTTTTTGAAGAGGTTACTAGGGAAATTGACGAGGGTAAAGCAGTGGATGTTGTCTATATGGGCTTTAGTAAGGCCTTTGACAAGGTTCCTCATGGAAGGTTGGTTAAGAAGGTTAAACTGTTGGGTATAAATGCAGGAATAGCAAGATGGATTCAGCAGTGGCTGAATGGGAGAAGCCAGAGGGTAATGGTGGATGGCTGTTTGTCGGGTTGGAGGCAGGTGACTAGTGGGGTGCCTCAGGGATCTGTGTTGGGTCCTTTGTTGTTTGTCATGTACATCAATGATCTGGATGAAGGGGTGGTAAATTGGATTAGTAAGTATGCAGATGATACCAAGATAGGGGGTGTTGTGGATAATGAAGAGGATTTCCAAAGTCTACAGAGTGATTTAGGCCATTTGGAAAAATGGGCTGAAAGATGGCAGATGGAGTTTAATGCTGATAAATGTGAGGTGTTACACCTTGGCAGGACAAATCAAAATAGGACGTACATGATAAATGGTAGGGAATTGAAGAATACAGTTGAACAGAGGGATCTGGGAATAACCGTGCATAGTTCCTTGAAGGTGGAATCTCATATAGATAGGGTGGTAAAGAAAGCTTTTGGTATGCTAGCCTTTATAAATCAGAGCATTAAGTATAGAAGCTGGGATGTAATGTTAAAATTGTACAAGGCATTGGTGAGACCAAATCTGGAGTATGGTGTACAATTTTGGTCGCCCAATTATAGGAAGGATGTCAACAAAATAGAGAGAGTACAGAGGAGATTTACTAGAATGTTGCCTGGGTTTCAACAACTAAGTTACAGAGATAGGTTGAATAAGTTAGGTCTTTATTCTCTGGAGCGCAGAAGGTTAAGGGGGGACTTGATAGAGGTCTTTAAAATGATGAGAGGGATAGACAGAGTTGATGTGATCAAGCTTTTCCCTTTGAGAATAGGGAAGATTCAAACCAGAGGACATGACTTCAGAATTAAGGGACAGAAGTTTAGGGGTAACATGAGGGGGAACTTCTTTACTCAGAGAGTGGTAGCGGTGTGGAATGAGCTTCCAGTGGAAGTGGTGGCGGCAGGTTCGTTGGTATCATTTAAGAATAAATTAGATCGGCATATGGATGAGAAGGGAATGGAGGGTTATGGTATGAGTGCAGGCAGGTGGGACTAAGGGAGAAAAAAAAATTTGTTCGGCGCGGACTTGTAGGGCCGAGATGGCCTGTTTCCGTGCTGTAATTGTTATATGGTTATATGGTTATATGGTATGGCCCACCTCATCTTGGGTTCAGGTGCGGCGTAGACGGAGGAATTGGGAGTAGGGGATAGAGTCTTTACAGGAAGCAGGGTGGGAAGAAATGTAGTCTAGATAGCTATGGGAGTCAGTGGGTTTATAATAGATGTCAGTTGAAAGTTTGTGTAGGAAGGAACTGCAGATGCTGGTTTAAACCGAAGATAGACACCAAATGCTGGAGTAACTCAGCGGGACAGGCAGCATCTCTGGAAAGAAGGAATGGATCATGTTTCGGATCGAGAAGAGTCTCGACCTGAAACGTCACCGATTCCTTCTCTCCAAAGATGCTGCCTGTCCTGCTGAGTTACTCCCGCTTTTGTGTCTATCTTCAGTTGAAAGTTTGGCTCCTGTGATGTAGAAGGTGAGATCAAGAAGCATGGTGAAATGGTCACTACTGCCATTTATTCTGGGCTTCTCTGGTCCATCCCAAATTTTCCTTTTCCATTTTGAGGACACATAAGCCAGAGGTTTTCAGGAGTCAGTTACAGGGTGGGAGGCTGGTCAGGAGACTGTGGTGTAGTTATATCTGGTTGTACCAAACTTGTGGTTAAGGTCTCACCAAGAGATGAAACAGACGCTGAAATGTTTATTAATCACCGGCTCACATTGTATGACTCGAGGACCTGAATACCACAGTCTGGAATTCACTGCCTTACATGGTGGCTGAACTTGTCGAAAGGGAGTTGCTTCTGTATTTGAAGGCAAACTGTTTGCATGAAAAGACCACATTGGACAAGCGAATTGCTCCTTCAAAGTATTAGCAGAGGAGTAATATGCCAAATTGCCTCATTCTACGCCCTTCAAAACTTTTAATATTTTACTACTATCATAGATACACATACACAGCCATCATGCAAATTTTACGTTAATATGTGTAGCAGAATTCCTCAATGATGTAACACAGTTGTACATAAAAGCATGTGAAGTCTGTCAAGTAAGCAACAGTTTTCAGCGCATTCTCCAAGATAAAGGATAATAACGCGCAGATCTACTTGTGAGATAATACTGCAGCAAAATAACGGAACATGCTTTGTTTTAATTATTAGCTGCTTTAATTTGCAGGACCTGTCATGTGAAATGGGCAATGCTTAGATTGGCATGTTGTTGACATTAATTTTGTGTGTGGTTCACACTGCAGCCATGGTGTGATGGTAATATGAATGAATGAATGAATGAATGAATGAATGAATGAATGAATGAATGAATGATATCTTTTATTTCGAACGATTAAAAAAAAAGAGAGGAAAAGAAAAGATGAAAATGAATAAATAAAAGGAAAATTATATATATACATATATATATACATAAATACATACACACATACATACATATACATGTACATATATACATACATACATATACACATATACACACATACACATAACATATATGTACATACATAAATTAAAAAATCAAAAGCCAATTTCAACATAATACACATTAGACTCGTTCGAAAAGGGATAGGAAGAAGCCTATGCTTGTCAAGTCCTACCCCCATTCTTCACCATTAACAAATGCAAAATTCAATAAAATAAACTAAACAGACAATTCAAATAATAGAGTGCAGGGTGAAGGAATGGGTGCCAATCAAACGGGCCAGTATGTCCTGGTGGTGCTGAGTTTAGTATTGTTGGTGCTGCACTTATCCAGGCTATTCAAGAATGTTCCCCAGGGGCTGCAGTGCTCATACTGGTGATTCGTTTTAAAGAGACGATAGATTGCCGAGGGCTGCTTGGTTTAATGTTGTTTTAATTTCTCCACCTGTTTCTCTGCTGTGCATTGTTAAATCCCAGAACTGTGATAAAAATAGATTATTGAACAAAATCTCTTCTGTTTGATGCTACATATGCTTTACAAATGCCATAAATGTTCATATTGAGATTGTGCACTCCATAAAAGTCAAGGGAAAGCTGTAGGGATTAATCCTTGTTTCTCAGTCTGCGCTGTGCTGGCTGAGACCAGGGCCATAAGTTTTACCATTCCTTTAAACCCCGCCGCCTGGTGTCTAGTGTCCAGTCCTCTCCCTCTGGTATGTGTTTGTGCTGGGAACATCAGGTGAGGACATGTTTGGCTGTGATGCCTGATGTGTGAGAAGAGCCTGCAACACAGCGTCCAGCTTTAATTGAAGTAAACGTGTGATAGTAGTTTGGCCTTAAGATGTTGCAGAGTGGAAGGAAATTTAAACAAAGAACAATATCTGAACTGGGATTTATCTCTCTGCAGTGAGTTTAAAGTGGTTATTGAGGAGAGATTTAGAATGAGGACATGAAAGAGAGCTGCAGCCTGCACCCATGCAGAAGCCTGGTCAGATCATCTCAGACCCCTAGGAGCAGTTTGGTCCACACACAGGAAGTGTTATCTGTCACTGGAGGGAGGGCGGGGTATACTTACTAGAATTATACATAAGAAACAACAGGCTTGTCGGCCACCAGTCTGTCCTGTCATTCAGTAAGATTATGGCTTCAGCACCACTATCATACTCTGTCTCTACACCCAATGATGGCTCTGTGTAGTTTAAATCTCAATGATTCAATGATACTTTATTGTCACATGTACCTATGTACAATGAACGCTTTGTTTTGCATACAACCTGATAAAATCACATAGCAGACCTCACTTAGACAGGACACGTGTTGCCATGTTTCTGGCGCCTGTAATGTCTTCTCTTTGACCCTGTTGTGGCTAGCACAATGAATACACGTCCGACATCTTGTAAGAAGAGCTTATATTCAACAACTAACAGAAATTTCTAGAAGGTCACATGTTATCAGTCAGGAGGCACAGGCACGCTGCTTCTACTCCAGGCCTCAAGGGGCGCTGGCATTTACATTACATTTACATTACATATCCCTCTTCAACTTTATTTACATTACATCTCCCCCTTCAACGTTGGGGTCACAAATTCAAGTCAAGTCAAGTTTATTCGTCACATACACATACGAGATGTGCAGTGAAATGAAAAGTGGCAATGCTCGCGGACTTTGTGCAAAAAACAAACAAACAACAAACTACAACAGAATGGAACGGAATCACATATTCTTTTACATATTACATATTGTGGGAGGAAGGAAAAAGGAAAAAAACAGCAATTTAAAAAACCCCCAAAAAAACAGTAGAATGGTACAGTAAAGTTAGTCCCTGGTGAGGTAGGAGTTTGCAGTCCTAATGGCCTCTGGGAAGAAACTCCATCTCAAACTCTCCGTTCTCACAGCATGGCAACAAAGGTGTTTGCCCGACCGTAGCAGCTGGAACAGTCCGTTGCAGGGATGGAAGGGGTCTCCCATGATCTTATTGGCTCTGGAGTTACACCTACTGATGTATAAATCCTGCAGAGCGGTGAGTTAAGTTCCCATAGTGCATCCGGCCGAACGCACTACTCTCTGCAGAGCCTTCTTGTCCTGGGCAAAGCAGTTCCCAAACCAAATCGTGATATTTCCGGACAAGATGCTTATCACAGCCGCTGAGTAGAAGCACTGGAGGATCCTCAGAGACACTCTGAATGTACAATGCAAGCTATTTTTAACCTTTAATCAATTTAATGTGGTTAATAAACTATTTTTAATACTTATATTGATGAAAAATACAAACGTTACATCTCCCCTTTCAACTTTGGGTTTTCATTTACATGTACGTCCACGGCATATAAATTACAATACTGTACCATTAAAGCCATTTAGATTTGGATTAATTTAATTCAGCAGAACATTTGTACATTTCCCATATATTTTCCTTCAATACTCTTTTGCATTCGATTTAAATTATGCTTATGAACTTTAATATCCACATAAAGTTTTACATTAGAATCAATTAAGATTGCTGCTGTTTTCCTGTTTAACCTCAAAACCTACAAACTCTAGGGTTCTGTCTCGTTGCCTCTCGCTGCGTCTGGGAGACGGGCTACTGCGCCTCACTGCATCTCGGCGCATCATGTCGTCTGGGGGACTGGCCCCATCTGGTAGATGATTTCTTGCTTCTGGAAGACTGGCTCCTCCATCTAGGTATCTCGCGTCTGGGAGACTGACTCCTCGGTTTCTAGATCTAGGTTTCTCGCCGCTTCTGGGAGACTTGCTCCGGCGTCTGGCTGCAGGTGGCCTATCCATGGCTACAGGGGTCTATCCTAGGCTACGGGACTTTATCCTAGGCTACAGGGCTCTGTCCTGGGCTACAGGGCTCTGTCCTGGGCTACAGGGCTCTGTCCTGGGCTACAGGTCTCGGTCCTGGGCTACAGGGCTCTATCCTGGGCTACGGTCTCCATCCTGGGCGACAGGTCTTTATCCTGGGCTACAGGTTTCTATCCTGGGCTATAGGTCTCTATCCTGGGCTACAGGTCTCGGTCCTGGGCTACAGGTTTCTATCCTGGGCTACAGAGCTCTATCCTGGGCTACAGGTCTCGGTCCTGGGCTACAGGGCTCTATTCTGGGCTACAGGTTTCTATCCTGGGCGACAGGTCTTTATCCTGGGTTACAGGTCTCTATCCTGGGTTTCACGGCTCTACCTTGGGCTGACTTTCCGCCTCGTCTCGGTGACTTGCTCCATCTGGAAGGCGGACACCCACTTCAAAAAAAAACTTTTGTCGCTCTTTCAATTTCTGTTGCTGTGAGTTCTCCCTGTCATGAGCCTTACGGGCATGTACTTCATCCAACTTAACTTTCAAAGCAATTATTTGAATTACTAGAATTACTAGAATTATACATAAGAAACAACAGGCTTGTCGGCCACTAGTCTGTCCTGTCCTGTAAGATGATGGCCTCTTTTGTTTCCTGCATAATAACTTAGCTCCTGCAGAAACTTCGGCAAATCATCTGTACTTCTTAACTTTTACTTAATTGGATTTGTCACTTCGCGACTTTAAACTGCTGCTCAGGTCGTGCTTCTCGCTACGCAGGGTTCCTTGAAGTTCTCAAACATAGCGGCGGCGGTGCCTGTTATAGCGTGCGGGCACAGGTACGGGGCAGCGCGGTCGGAAGGTGGCCGTGGCGGGCATTACTCCCTCTGGGAGAGGCCGTCTATGGAGGCCTGCGATTCCTCCGTCGATCGCGGGAAGTCAGGGAATCGTGACACTTTTGCCTCGCTGGTGATCTTGATCCCACCTGGTGATCTCTGGACATCATGGGGGCGACCTCCTCTCTGTCTCCCCCGCCCGATTATCTGTCACGCGGGTGGGTGGGCTTCCCCTCACGGAAGCCACCATCAGCCGGCCCTCCAAATGGGCTTTTAGACCTGCTGGGTGATTGTGAGGAGTTGTGGTATTTGGTAGAGGCTTGGGAGGCTGATCGGCTCTGGGCCCTCCGCTGTTTGCGAGGCGAGGCGAGGCCGTGTGCTTACTCTTCAGGCTGCCATACCTGTGTTTCTTGCTCCTCTTCTTGCTTCTTTCTTCATGCTCTTTGACTTGGACTGTGACCTGCTTTTTTTTTGAACTTTTTTTTCTTCCTGTCCTTTGACCGAGCATTGGGACTGGTTGACCGTCCTCGGCTCCGAGCTTTCTTCTTCTTTTTCTTCTTTTTCGGCCCGCAGTCGCTCATTCTTCTTCTTCTTGCATGGAGAGTAGTCCCAATGGCTTGAGTCCCTCCATTTCCACTTCTGACACCATGTAATGCGTTCTGTATGACCCTGTTGTGGCTAGCACAATGAATACACGTCTGACATCTTGTAAGAAGAGTTTATTTCCAACAACTAACAGAAACTTCTAGAAGGTCACATGTTATCAGCCATGGGGCACAGGCACATTGCTTCTACTCCTGGCCTCAAGGGGCACTGGCATTTACATTACATTTACATTACAACCTCAGATGCCTAGGAGCAGTTTGGTCCACACACAGGAAGGGTTCGCTATCATTGGAGGGAGGGCAGGGTATACTTACTAGAATTATACATAAGAAACAACAGGCTTGTCGGCCACTAGTCTGTCCTGTCCTGTAAGATCATGGCCTCAGCACCACTATCATATTCTGTCCCTACACACAATTATGGCTCTGTGTAGTTTAAATCTCAATGATTCAATGATACTTTATTGTCACATGTACCTAGGTACAGTGAATGCTTTGTTTTGCATACAACCTGATAAAATCATATAGCAGACCTCCCTTAGGCAGAACACAAATGTTGCCATGTTTCTGGCGGCGACAAAGTTACAAAGGTTCACTGAACAGTCCTATCTCTCAGCAGCCCAACCCTGCTGCGTCCTCTGTTCGTTCTTAGAGGTCCACCGTCGGGTAGCTCCTGGTGGCCCTCCACGCTCTCAATGGTCCTCCTTGCTCTCAACGGTCCACCTAAGCTTTCAAGAGTTAAGAATGTTTAATTGTCATATACACCAGGAAATTCGAGAACAAAAAACAAATTGCTGAATCAGGCAGCATCTGTGGAGGGAAATGGGCAGATGATGTCTCAGACTCGACCTGAAATATCGCCTGTTCATGGCCTCCACCAATGCTGCCAGATCTGATGAGTTCTCCAGCAGTCTGCTTTATGTTTGCTCAAGATTCCAGCATCTGTAGTTTCTTCTGTCTACTGTGAAATTCTTACTTGCTGCAGCTACAGGCACATTTTCTGTCCACTGTGAACATCTTACTTGCTGCAGCTACAGGCACATTAAGCACAATACAACAAATAAATATACAATCAATTATCAGTTATTCAGGGTAACTCCCACCGTGATGGTACAAGGTAAACTGCGTATTGCTGTGTTTGTCAACCAGTATTTTCAATGACTCCACATCCACAGATCTCTCGGGTAGAGAATTCTATGATGTATGACCATCTCAGAAGAAAAGATCCTCCTCATCCTCATCTGAAAGGGACGATCTCTTTGTTCAGAGACCGTGCCTCTTTATTCCAGATATACTCACCAGAGGGAGAATTTCTGGAAGTTGTAAAACAGGAACTTACATCACCAAACAGCAATTGATGCGGGGGTCATTATTAGTTTTAAAGTTAAGACTGAATCCTTTCTGCAAACTATAAAGATATTGAGGAATGTGGTGGAAGGGCAGGAGCGTGGAGTTGGATCACAGGAAATGGTGGGGTAGATTTGAAGGGCTGTAAAGCTCCCACCTGTTCCTGTGTAATTCAGTGGCATGTACTCCAATGGTTGGTTTGTATGCCAACTGCACTGAAGGTCAAATTTTTGCATTTTGTTTGAATAAAATTCCTCTTGCTCCAATGTGTGATTTCAATGTATTATAAAGGAATTGCAACAGGTGGCACTCTTGCACCACAATTAGCCACAATTTACAGCACATTGGTTCTTGAACTGTGCAACATAAGACAACATAATGGTAAGGTCTTCCACGCAATCTGATGCCTACTCTTTGTTACTGCCTATTATTCCAAAGCTGTGCTAATACTTGTCTGTAAACCAAAATAGCCTTTGACCACAGACAGTCACCATAGATTTCAGACATGCGTTAACTAAGGCACACAACCCAGGCATAACCAGAATGTGATAGTCCTATCAGCCCAGTGGTGTGGTAGGCATCTCTAACCTAACTCAGACCAAGAATGAAACCTTTGTCCTTTATTCACCTCTGTGATTTTAACACTCTCTCGCTAGTTTCTCTGTCTTATTATCTAATCTTCCATGTTTTTCTCTTTCTCTCTTTGCTTCTAAGTCTTTCTCTCGTCCCCCTTATTCTCACATTTTCTTTGAAATTGGTCTCACTTATTTTTGGTATGGCACATTATTGTTTATCCTTTGCTGTAGAGTTAAAATGGGTTCCCCAACCCCCACTCCCTTCCCACCCCCCCCCCCCCCCCCCCCCCCCCCACAATAAAATCCCGAAAATCACAATAAAAATATTATTAAGGGTTTGGTCAAGCTTGAGGCAGGAAACATGTTCTCGATGTTGGGGGAATCTAGAGCTAGGGGCCACAGTTTAAGAATAAGGGGTAAGCCATTTAGAACAGAGCCGAGGAAACACTTCTTCACACAGAGAGTTGTGAGTCTGTGGAATTCTCTGCCTCAGAAGGCGATGGAGGCCGGTTCTCATGTTACTTTCAAGAAAGAGCTATATAGGACTCTTAAAGTTATCGGAGTCAGGGGATATGGGGAGAAGGCAGGAACGGGTTACTGAATAGGGATGATCAGCCATGATCACATTGAATGGCGGTGCTGGCTTAAAGGGCCGAATGGCCTACACCTGCACCTATTGTCTATTGTCCATTGACTGTGAGCAAGATTTAATCCAAAAGTCAATAGGGATGTTTATATTCATAAATTTGTGCAAAGATAGGACCTGTGCATTTTTCCAGTGGAACATTGCTCAGTCTAGCACAGCTCACAACACCCAGAGAGGCTTCAACTTGGGACAGTGTTACCCTCAAAGATCCACAACCCAACAGTAGCTTCATAGAGGCTGCCACAGAGGGGAGACAACATGTAGGTCAGAAGTCTGACAAAAATGGTATTGGGCTGAAACATTAACTCTGTTTCTTTTTCCATGCACATTGCCTGATTTGTTGAGTGCTTCCAGCATTTTCTGTTTTTACAACAAAGTAAAGAAATGTGCTCCGATTCCACAAAACTGTAATGTGGAATTTCCAGCTCCAATTGGTGTTGGTACAGGCAGACATTTGCAGGGGACAACAGACAATAGACAATAGGTACAGGAGTAGGCCACTCGGCCCTTCGAGCCAGCACCGCCGTTCAATGTGATCATGGCTGATCATCCCCAATCAGTACCCTGTTCCTGCCTTCTCCCCACATCCCCTGACTCCGCTATCTTTAAGAGCCCTATCCAGCTCTCTCGTGAAAGTATCCAGAGAAGTGTCCTACACCGCCCTCTGAGGCAGAGAATTCCACAGACTCACAACTCGCTGTGAGAAAAAGTGTTTCCTCGTCTCCGTTCTAAATGGCTTACCACGTATTCTTAAACTGTGGCCCCTGGTTCTAGACTCTCCCAATACCGGGAACTTGTTTCCTGCCTCTAGCATGTCCAAACCCTTAATAATCTTATATGTTGCAATAAGATCCCCTCTAATCCTTCTAAACTCCAGAGTATACAAGCTCAGCTGCTCCATTCTCTCAGCATAAACACTGTCCCGCCATCCCGGGTATTAACCTTGTAAACCAACGCTGCACTCCGTCAATAGCAAGAACGGCCTTCCTCAAATTAGAGGACCAAAACTGCACTCAATACTCCAGGTTTGGTCTCACTAGGGCCTATACAACTGCAGAAGGACCTATTTGCTCCTATACTCAACTCCACTTGTTATAAAGGCGAACATGCCATTCACTTTCTTCACTGCCTGCTGTACTTGCATGCTTACTTTAATTGACTGATGAACAAGGACCCTCAGATCCCGTTGTACTTCCCCTTTTCCCAACTTGACACTATTTAGATAGTAATCTGCCTTCCTGGTTTTTGCTACCAATGTGGATAACCTCACATTTATCCACATTAAACTGCATCTGCCATGCATCTGCCCACTCACCCAACCTGTCCGAGTCACCCTGCATTCTCATAGCATTCTCCTCACAGTTCACACTGCCACCCAGCTTTGTGTCATCTACAAATTTTCTAACGTTACTTTGAATCCCTTCATCTAAATCATTGATGTATATTGTAAATAAATGCGGTCCCAGCACTGATCCTTATGGTACCCCACTAGGCACTGCCTGCCATTCTGAAAGGGACCCGTTAGTCCCTACTCTTTGTTTCCTGTCTGCCATGTGCCATAATTTTGCCCACTAATCTATGTGGGACCTTATCAAATGCTTTCTGAAAGTCCAGGTACACTACTTCCACTGGCTCTCCCTTGTCCATTTTCCTAGTTACATCCTCAAAGAATTCAAGAAGATTAGTCAAGCATGATTTCCCCTTAATAAATCCATGCTGACTCGGACCGATCCTGTTACTGCTATCCAAATGTGACGCTATTTCATCTTTTATAATTGACTCCAGCATCTTGCACAGCACCGATGTCAGGCTAACTGGTCTATAATTCCCTATTTTCTCCCTCCCACCTTTCTTAAAAAGTGGGATAACATTAGCTACCCTCCAATCCACAGGAACTGTTCCTAAAACAATTGGAAAATTATCACCAATGCGTCCACGATAATCAGTGTCAGTGTTACACCTGACCCCTGATGAAGGTCAACGAGGGTCACACAGTGAAATGCCCATACCAATTTTATGAATGGTGAGATTTCCACCAGAACTGATTGCTAAAACAACCCACTCCAGGTATAAACAAAATTTGTGTGGTAACTGCTAATGAAATAGGTGCTACATTATTTTTGTCTCTTTGCTTCTGTCTCTCACTCTCTCATATCTTGTCTTTGTTTAAATGCCTATCTGTTACAGCTCTGTCATTACTTTTCATAGTCTTTGGTTTGGATTCAGATTCAAATTCATTTATTTTCAAATGCACCAGATTGCAATGAAACTCATTGTTCATATGAAATTCATACAGTATACTGTAATGATAGATGAAACAATACAAGTGCAACACAGCAGAATGGTGCATAAATTGTAGTACGACCTGAAGTCTCCATGTCACTCTCACTCCCTATCCTGATTCTGTTTATTTCTCTCTCAACCTGTCTCACCCAGTTTCCCAGTCACTGTTTTACACCCTACACATGTCTCTCCCACTTTCTTTATCTCATTTCCCTCTCTACCATCTTGTAACCCTTTAACTCTCTAAATGCTTTTGGAATTTGTATTTTCTGATCTTTTGTAGGGCGTTATCAAAAGCCTTGCTAAAGGCTATGTCCACTGGCCTGAGATCGTTAATCTTGAAATTGAAATTGAAATTGTTCTTTATTGTCATTATAACATGTAAACATGTACAACAAAATTAAAAATGCCAACCAGTCAGTGCACCATTCACACATTATCTAAAAGCTAACGATATGTAAAAGAGAAATATCTGAAATAAACAACTAAAATAAATAACATGAAAAAAACAAGCATAAACACACAACCATACATTCTTCTGTCGATTGCACAATCCCTTTGGTATGTAGCACACCTGCGCTCATTTGGTGGCTATATTAAGTGTAGTTATTGCTGTGGGATAAAAACTGTTTTTGAGTCTGTTTGTCCTTGTCCTCATTGATCTGTACCGTCTGCCTGACGGCAACAGTTCAAACAGGGAGTGTCCGGGGTGGGAAATGTCCTTTATAATGTTCTGGGTTTTCTTGAGACAGTGGGAACTGTGTAGGTCCTCCAAGGTGAGGAGAGGGCAACCGACAATCTTCTGGGCATTGTCAATAGCCCTCTGGAGCGCTTTCCTCTTAGCCGCTGTGCAGCTGGTGTACCACACACATACACAGTATGTTAGGATGCTATCTATGGAGCACCGATAAAAGGACAGCAGCAGTCTCTGGGTGATGTTGTTCTTCCTGAGCACCCTCAGGAAGTGCAGTCTCTGCTGGACCTTTTTCAGCAGCGCAGAGGTGTTCACGCTCCATGTCAGGTCCTCCTCAATGTGGATTCCCAGGAAGCGGAAATCCGCCACCCTCTCCACACAGTCCCCTCTGATGATTAATGGTGTAATGCCCGTTTTCTTCTTCCTGTAGTCTATTATGAGCTCCTTAGCCCTCACGTGAGGGCGATCCGGCTCGGGGCTGGAACGGTGCTCCGGTGGCTTGGACGGTGTTCTGGCGGTGGTGGCCTGAGTCCGGGGTTCGGCCGCGGGCCAGCGGCTGCGTCAGCAGGACTGGTGGGCGGCAGCTTCGACCACCCCGGGCCGCGGTGTTTGAGCCGCGGGACAGTTTTTAACATCGCCCGGGGGGTATCGCCTCAGCGCAGAGGGAGAAGAGGAGGGAAGAGACTGGAGACCTAAGACTTTTGCCTCCATCACAGTGAGGAGATGTTGGGTGGACTCACTGTGGTGGATGTTAATATGTGTTTATTGTTGTTTTTTATTGTATTGTATGTATGACTGCTTCAATTTCGTTCAGACTTCGGTCTGAATGACATTAAAGGTTATCTTATCTTATCTTATCTTATCTTAGTCTTTGAGGTGTTGAGGAGCAGGTTATTCTCTCCACACCACACTGTCAGCTGTTCCACCTCATCCCTGTAGGCGTACTCATCCCCCCCAGAGATGAGCCCCACCACCGTGGTGTCATCCGCGAATTTGACAATGGTGTTACTGTGGTGGGCGGGGGTGCAGTCATATGTGTAGATGGTGTAAAGCAGGGGGCTCAGCACGCAGCCCTGTGGAGAGCCGGTACTGAGGCTGAGGGCCATGGATGTGTGATGGCCCACTCTGACTCTCTGGCTGCGACCCGACAGCAGGTGGAGTATGGAAGTCCCAGGTCCCCCAGTTTGTCCACCAGTTTGTAGGGAAGGATGGTGTTAAAAACAGAGCCGTAGTCCACAAAGAGCATCCGCACGTAGCTCCCCCGCTGCTCCAGGTGGGACAGTGCAGCAAGGAGGGCTGTGGCTACAGCGTCCTCTGTGGATCTGTTCGCTCTGTACGCAAACTGGTGGGGGTCAAAGCTTCGGGGCAGGAGTGATGTGATGTGACCCCGGACCAGTTTTTCAAAGCACTTCATCACCACTGGTGTGAGTGCGACTGGCCGGTAGTCGTTGAGGCTGGAGATGTGGGTTTTTTTGGGCATGGGGACTATGGTAGAGGACTTCAGACAGGGTGGGACAGTGGACTGGGCCAGAGACTGGTTGAAAATCCTTGTAAAGACTCCAGCCAGCTGGTCTGCACGCGTCCAGAGATGCCGTCGGGTCCAGCAGCCTTCCTCGGGTTGATGGTCCGCAGCGTGCGCCTCACCTCATGCTCCTCTATTTTGAGGGTTAAGCTGCTGTGGACCATGTGGTGTGATGTGGCTGTCTATGGTGGCTCCACTTCAAAGCGAGCAAAGAATAGGTTCAGCTCCTCTGCCAACGAGGCGTCACCTTCAGCAGCTCCAAGGTTGGTCTTGTAATTGGTGAGATACTGGATCCCCTGCCACACCTGCCTGCTGTTATTACTGTCCAGGTGGTCCTCTATCCTCCTCCTGTAGTCTGATTTAGCCTCTCTGATGCCTCTCTTCAGGTTAGCTCATGCCGTGCTGTATAAAGCCCTATCGCCAGACCTAAAAGCGGTGTTCCTCTCTTTTAACAGCCGCTGGACCTCCCGGGTCATTCAGGGCTTCTGATTGGGGTAGACCCGGATGCGTTTGTCCACTGTGACAGTGTCCATGCAGTTTTTAATGTAACATAGCACACTGTCTGTGAACACCTGCAGGTCCTGGTGTTCAAACACATCCCAGTTGGTCCTGTCGAAGCAGTCATGCAGCTGCTGAGAGGCACCATCAGGCCAAGTTGTGATGGTCTTTGTGATGGTAGGAGCAGTTTTCCTGAGGGGGGCATATGCAGGAATTAAAAGCAGGGACATATGGTCAGACTGGCCCAGGTGTGGTAGTGGTCTAGCCCTGTAGCCCAGCTTGATGTTGGAGTAGACCTTGTCCAGTGTGTTAGCTCCTCTTGTAGCACATTTAACATGCTGGTTGAATTTGGGGAGCATTGCCTTCAAGTCCGCGTGATTAAAGTCCCCTGCTATGATGTGAACAGCGTCAGGATATGTGCTCTGCTGGCTGCTAGTGCTACCATACAAATGTCCGATAGCTGAGTTAGCATTAGCATCCGGTGGTATGTATACAGCAGTTATCATGATGATAGTAAACTCTCTAGGGAGATAAATGGGCCTGCATTTAACAGTCACATACTCCAGGTCCGGGGAGCAGTGACTGTCTACAATCACTGTGTCAGTACACCAGTTGTTGTTCACGTACACACAGTGACCTCTTCAAAGAATTCTCGGATTTGTGAGACATTTTTTTCCCAGGGACAAAGCCGTGCTGACTGTCCTTAATCAGTCTGTGGCTATCCAACACCGACCGGTAGATCCTGTCCCTTGGAATCAGGTCAAACTTTCCACCACTGATGTCAGGCACAATGGCTGGCAGTACCCTGACATGTCCTTGCTGCCCATCTTAAATAATGGTACAACATTAGCTACTCCTCAGTCTTTGTGAACTTCACCTGTGGCTAAAGATGATGCAGGACCTCACTGCAAGGCCCTCTGCACTTTCCTCCTTAGCTTCCCAAAAGGTTCACTGATGTACTTGGTCAGGCTCTGGGGATTTATCCAAATTTATGTGCTTTAAAAGTGCAAATATCTCCTCATTTATAATTCATATACTGTATGATCTATTCTAAGACATCACAAATTCTACCCCTACATGTGTTAATTTCCATTATCTTCACGGTAAAATTGGATGAGAAGTATTTATTTAATATCTACCCCATATCTTGTGGTTCCACAAAAAGACATCCATGCTGATCTTTAAGGGGACCTATTTGTTCCCAAGCTACCTTTTTACCCTTAACACATCTGTCGCATATCTTCAGATCTTTCTTTACCTTATTTGCCAGCTCCATTTCATGTCCTCTTTTTGCTCTCCTGAGTGCTTTAAGTGTTCTCCTACACATACTCAAGGAAGGATACACTTCAATTTTACCATTGGAAGCAAAATCTGACACTTACATAGGTTTTGATGATCCTTGTACTGAGAACATCTCAAATTATGGACAGCACAGTGGTGCAGCAGGTAGAGCTGTTGTCTCATAGTACTCGAGACCCAGCTTCACTACTGACTTTGAGTGCTGTCTGTGTGGAGTTTGCACATTTTCATTGTGACTGTGTGGGTTTCCTCCAAGTGCTTTGGTTTCCTCCCACATCTCAAAGACGTGCGAGTTTGTAGGTTAATTGACCGCTATAAATTGCCCTGATGGGTATGGAGTTGATGCTAAAGTGGGGTAGCATGGAACTAGTATGAATGCGTGATCAATGGTCGGCGTGTCAGTGGGCCATAGGACCTGTTGCCATGCTGTAATTTTCAATCAGTCAACAATGAAGAAGTACATTTCTACTAGGACAGCTTCTGTGGAGAGGTGTTGCATAAAGTCTAGCTTCTGGATGGAGTGTTAATCTTTCACTGACTTTCATTATAGGATTGCAAAAGTCACCAAGAAGGGAGGGATTGGAAGAACCCTGCTGGGAATTGGTCAATGCATCTCTCGCTGTACAGTGATAGAGAGGAATCACTTGCAGCTTCTAAAAATGCTGTTGGTAACTATTTTGGAAAGGAAGAAAGAATGTTTTGGAGGTTGGGGTGAAGAAACAGACTGAGTGGATAATTCTGGGGCTGTAAAACACTATGATTTTGGTTGGCCCAAAAATCCAACCTGTCAAGGGACAATTAGGGGTGGGTGATAGATGCTAGACAAGCCTACATCCTGGAAAAAATAATCAAAGGAAGGTGTGGGCTCTCAGATTATGTGTAAACTGGGTGACCTGGGGAGTCTTTCCCAGTGCACCCGCCAATATATCTAGTTGGGCGACACAGCTGGTAGAACGTTGGCTCACAGCATCAGAGATCCAGGTTCATTCCTGCCCTCAGGTGCTGACTAAATTTGCACATTCTCCCTGTGACACTAAGGTTTCCTCCGGGTGCTCCAGTTTCCTCCCATGTCCAAAAGACACGCGAGTTGGTAGGGTAATTGACTGTTGTAAATTGCCCTCAGTGTGCAGGTGACCGGTAGAATTTTGGGGACATTATTTAGAATATGGAGAGAACTAAACTGGATTAATGCAGGATTAATGTAGATGGGCTGTTGATGGTCATCATGGAATTAGTAGACAAAAGGGCCTGTTTCTGTGGTGTACCTCTCTGACTCTTTTACCTGGCATTTGCTGTTTCATTTACACATTGAACAGAACCTACAATTGCAGAAGAATAATTGACTTTCAAGTCCTCAGACACATCATATTTATACAGTATTCCTCCAGCATTCCTTTGGAGATTTGAGATCCAAAGTCCATTGGGAGTATTGTGCCTCCTGACTACTTTAGACAACTGAAGTGATTATATCAAAAAATGGAAATCAAGGGAAATGTTCAGCACTGCTGTCAGGTTGTGTAGAGGTGTCTCCTCTGATTGCATTCCCTTTGAGTGTCAGTATTACAGTTGAGCAAAGGGGACAATGGAAGCATGATGGAGGAGCTGGCCAAAGTTGACTGGAAAGAGACCCTAGCAGGGATGACAGTGGAACAACAATGGCAGATATTTCTAGGAATAATACAGAAGGTACAGGACCAGTTCATTCCAAAGAGGAAGAAAGATTCTAAGGGGAGTAACAGATGTCCGTGGCTGACAAGGGAACTCAAGGACAGTATAAAAATAAATGAGAAGTATAACATAGCAAAGATGAGCGGGAAGCCAGAGGATTGAGAAACTTTTAAAGAGCAACAGAAGATAACTAAAAAGGCAATACAGGGAGAAAAGGTGATGTATGAAGGTAAGCTAGCCAAGAATATAAAGGAGGATAGTAAAAGCTTCTTTAGGTATGTGAAGAGGAAACATTAGTTAAAACAAATGCGGGTCCCTTGAAGACAGAAACAGGTGGATTTATTAAGGGGAACAAGGAAATGGCAGACAAGTTGGCCAGGTACTTTGGATCTGTCTTCACTAAGGAAGACACAAATTATCTCCCAGATGTGCTAGTAGCCAGAGGACCTAGGGTGATGGAGGAACTGAAGGAAATTCACATTAGGCAGGAAATGGTGTTGTTAAAGGTACACAAAATTGATGGGGAAACTCAGCGGGTGCAGCAGCATCTATGGAGCAAAGGAAATAGGCGACGTTTCGGGCCGAAACCCTTCTTCAGACTGATGGGGGGTGGGGAAAGAAAGAAGGAAAAAGGGAGGAGGAGGAGGAGCCCGAGGGCGGGCGGATGGGAGGGTGGGAGGAGACAGCTAGAGGGTGAAGGAAGGGGAGGAGACAACAAATGGTGTTGTTAATATTGGCTAAATTAAAGACATCATAAAATGGAGGATCCCTGCACTTGTCAGAATTACTTAACTCTTGTCAGCTGAACTTTATAGGCTTTGATTGGCGCCAGCTAATCTAGGCTCAGA